>NC_141624.1:22958420-23090920 GCF_047967505.1 Dipteris shenzhenensis | reverse complement strand
TTAGAGATTCCATGAGGGCTATCCTTTTACTACTACACACATCACCTTTAGTCGAGGGTAGAACCATTCGTCATCATAGGCAACAGGGCCACCGACCCCATCCCATGATCCAAGGCATTATTCAAAGACAAAGTATTTCTGACCATTCCCAAATTGAGTTTGCCAATTCCTAATCTGATTGATTTCATTTACTGGACTTGCAATGCTTGCAAAGCCCTTGCTTAAGCTTGAATGAGCCTCTTGATTTTGGGGGTATAATGGTCAAAAATGGCTTAACACACCCAAAATCAAGGGGCTCATTCAAGATTAAGCAAGGGCTTTGCAGGTCTTGTTTTTGGGTGGCAAAAGCACGAAAAATGACAGCGCATTAAGATGTTGCCATTCTTATGCTTCCTCCCTCCAAAAACAAGACCCCCAAGCTATTCATTGGAAACACCAAAATGAGGAGAAGGATGACGTGAGGAGTAGAGGAGCTAGCCAATGAGGGGAGGGACAGCCTTGGAATTGCCAGCAACAAGCATGATGCAAGGAGGTGAGAAGGCAAAGAAGCAAGGAGGTGATGAGGTGAGGAAGCAAGGAGGCGAGGAGGCAAGAGGCAGTCTTAAAGGGCAACAAGAGGGTGGAGGTGGCCGAAAGAGTAAGCAAGAAAGGGAGGGACGGAGATTGCTTGTAGGAAATGCTTGGATTAATGCTACAAATGCCATTTTTTTGGTGTGTTTTGTAGCATGAAATTTTTATGGCATTTTTCTTTTAAAAAATACAACATTGTTGTGATTAATTGTGCTACAAACAAGTCAACCCGTAAAGCACCATGGATTAGTACAACAATATTCATCACAAATGGATGCATACACTCATATACATCACCGATGGATGCATAAACTTATACTCACATCAATTTCCAATATTGTATTAGATGGACCCTTAGCATATATGTGTGCATAGAAGACCATTTCCTACATTGATCCCTGATTTCATAGTTAAATTATTTCCTTTCTCACATTCTAACATGTGAAGATTTAATGTACATGCATTATGGGCACATTATATTGCAGTTTATGACTAACTTTTTTTATGAATGCATGATACTTGTATATGGTCAAGGAAGGTATATTATCATTTTTGAATGACAACATTACTCTATGCTCCATTTTATCCTATATTAGAAACTATGATCACTAGATATTACATAAATGTATTGCTCCATTATATACTATACTAAAAACTATTTTGACCCAAATACATAATGCCAATTGAGGTTAGTACTCATGACAAGTGATGAAAACAATCTAATGGTATGAATGAGATCTTGTAAATTTTGGATATATAATATGGGTACTATGTTGATTGAGCTATTTTTCTAACGGAATATTTTCAACTTAATTACTAAATACATACTTACAATGGTGACCTGATTCCCATCTATATGTATAATCAAGTTTTACTTTGTGTTAAAAAAAAAGCTTTTGCATAAGGTCAAAATTCGAATAGTATTTATATTTGTTTGAGACTACCCATTGAGCTGGCTTCTATCCTTATATTGAATATGATAATGTTCATAAAGATTTATGAATACAGAATGCATAAGAGTTGGGAGGCACATTATAATTTCTCTGCAGATTTGAGCCATTGAATAGCCTATTGATTCTGATTGTTTTCTTTCTTATTAAATCCTTAATTTGGTTATTTCACACCGAACATCACCATATCAATTCATTTTTTTTTTGTTCTAGTAATGTCCTATCACAGCATAGTCTAGGGTTGATCAAACAAGATAAATGGGTGCTCACATTTAATATATTTTTGAGAGTCAGAGGATAGTGGCTATAGACTACAAAATCATCACTTTGAATAAATTTGGCAAGATTTTTCTGATAGAAGGAATAATTTCTATTGCACTAACGATGAAAGAAAATTATCAAAAGGCTGATACAAGGCTCAAAATCACACTGGTGCTACTAGGCTTAATAGTCGTAGGCTAGTAGTAGTACTAGTGTATTTACTAAGTAGTGTGCATGCCTCTCCTCATCAAAATTCATAGTCTTCAAAAATATATAATACATAAATCAAAATATTCTAATTAGTTTTATCATCCTAATGTTGAAACTGACTTAAATTCATAGTCTTCAAAAAGGTATAATACATAAGTCAAAATATTCCAATTAATTTTATTGTCCTCATGTTGAAACTGACTTTCTCTTCCTTCATCTCCTATGAGCTTCAAATCTTTAATCCATTAATCTCTCAAATAGTAAGAATGGTCTTGTATTAAGAGGCGATGATATCTAAAGTGATCTACAAATACTAAGAATGGTCTTATATTAAGAGGTGATGATATCTCAAGTGTTATACAAACGGTAAGAATGGTTTTGTATTAAAAGGTGATGATATCTCAAGTGTTCTACAAATAGTAAGAATGGTTCAAGTGTTCTACAAAAGTATTAGGTACCTCTTAGTGGCTGAAGGGAAGGAGTGATGATATCTCAAGTGTTCTACAAATAGTAATAATGGTCTTGTATTAAGAGGTGATGATATCTCAAGTGTTCTACAAATAGTAATAATGGTTTTGTATTAGGAGGTGATGATATCTCAAGTGTTCTATAAAAATATTAGATACCTCTTAGTGGTTGAAGGGAAGGGGTTGGAAGTATGGGCAAAATCTCTAGGAACTACAGGATGGTTGCAAGAACAATTTTGAATGTCATAAATGACACGGGTTTTTCAACATACAGGTGAACTATTTTTAAACATTTTCTTTCATGGTTGATAACACTTTTAATAAGAAGAACCATTTTGAATGTCATAAGTGTTGATGCAATCCCATGCTATGAAGTCTACAGATAGTTTTTTTTCCCCACATATGGGTGAAGTGATGTTTACGTTACTAAGTTCAACATATCAAGCAATGCATTTGTTTTGATTATTGAAGGAGTTTGATAATAAGACCCATTTCAAATGCAAAAGAATTGTTGTATTAGTAATGGAATCTGCTTTGGAGTGGAAATTCGGTTTCTTTCAAACCCACATACTATTGTTGCATAATGTGAGTATGGCTCCAATTGGAAGTTAAGGTAGACTATAATTCGCTGGTATAGTTACACATAGTAACATAAGTTTTATTTTCGAGAATCTTCCCAAATAGTGGTTTCCACAAAGCTATGTTGAGTACCTCAATAAGGAAATTGTGGAAAAGCTCGCTCGCTTTTTTGGGCCCGCTCGCTTTTCCTCGCTCGCTCTATTGACTGCCTCGGGATTAACTCCCACTCCCCCTCCCCTTTTTCCTAGGCATCTACAACGATCGCCAGGGAATAAGGGGAGGGGCATTACCCCTACCCTTCAAGGTGGGTAGGGAGCGAATAGGATCAGACGGACTATGGGTCGTCGAAAGCAGATTGACGGACAGACTATGAATGGAGAAAGGGAGCAAATGGGTTGCAAATGGTGGATGGATTGCTACGAACAACAAATAACACACCTAGGACTGTGTTTTTTTATGGTTGTGCATGACACTAAGGTACGAACGGTGTGTTTAATTCTTGATCGACCATATAAATCATATACGATGGGCACAATATTTTGCACAAACCTCAACCTAGGTGCTATTGAGTTTCATGCAATGTGGTGCACCCATATGATAAGTACTTGTTCGGATAACACTGTTAGCCCTCTCTACTCTGAAGACTAACTCGAAACGCACTACTGCGACAGATTTACATGCGTAATCGTACTTCAGAACTGCGTATGAAAATACATAGAGTAGAACAGTGATCGACGGAATCATTCATGATAAAACAATAAGGTAGATGCAATAGAATCTCTGTATTACATTTCTCCGAGCAGTACAACACCGTACTCTCTGATACATAGCACTGATCCCTGCTCCAATCCTCATCAATGAGCCTCAATTGATCCCCCTGAATGATCGCTCTCTTCTCTCTTATCTAACCGGCACACATAACTCCTTCACGGTTGCCGTGCCTATTCAGTTCTCCGCCTGCCCCTAGAACTTCCGTCTTTTCATATCTCATTAATAAACTAGATACAACGTATTAATAATAATCTAAGGACTAATGATCTAAGGACTCCCCCCCTAGCTCCTCTTTACTGTTGCTGCTTTTGCCCCTAACACTTGGCACTCCCGGGGAATCGGATTCCGGATCCGCATCCGAACCCACCGGTTCTCCGCTACGGTTCATCCTCGACGTCGCCACCGTCATCGTCCGCCGCCGCCGCTGCTGCCGCTGCCACCGGAACTGCTGGAACTACTGGAGCCGCCGGCGCCGGTACTGGTACTGCCGGAGCCGCTTGCGCCGGTCGAAGTAAAGGTAGCTGCTGCGGGTTGAGAGCATGGGCATCCACAAAAATTTGGAGCTGTCCATAGAAAGGTGGTGCCGCCGCCCCCGCCTGCTGAGCTACTGCCGCCATCCGATGAATATAGCGGCATGCTGTCCGCAGGTCGACCAACAGAGCTGCTCTCTCAACATGACTCGTTCTCCGCAGCTGTTGTAGCTCCTCTTCATGCAATCGGGTCTTCTCAGATAAAGCGAGTTCGAGATCGGTGACCCGCATAGTACGATCTGCTTTCTTCGCCACACTATCCAGTCGTTTCATTACCCGCCCCAATTCCTTGGTTTGGGCACCTGTTGAGTGGTCTGGCGTAGTAGCTCGGAGCTGCAGCAAATCGGCCATGAGGCTCTTCACCTCAACTTCATGTTGCTGGTGCTCTTCTTTCCGGGCGAGCTTGAGTGCCAACAGCTGAGATCTGGCATCGTCACACTGCTGTTGCACCACCGCGACGTGTTCTTTCAGCTGCAAAAAGTGCCTGGCGTCCAAGGATTCCCCGTTCGCTGGCTCCGAAAAAGCTGCCACAAAAGCGGCTGCTGCGTCTGCTCGGGGTCGTGGCATCATCGCGGTCTCGGGTCTTTTTCCTCTGGCCTTCGCTCTTCGGAGGGCTTCTTCCAGCTCGGCGATCCGGTTGACATAGCCTTCGGCAGAATCCACCGGTCCCGCCGCTGTCTGCTTCCCGAGAGTATTTGCCGATGTAGAACTTCCACCCTCCGGTTGTGCCGCAGTTTCCGTCACCGGTGCTGGTGGTAAAAATGCTGTTCCTGCGCCCCCTCCCGCCGGATCATCCTCATCCTTCCGGGCCAACCGTCGGTCGAGAGGCCTGCAAGCCCGCTCCAGCTCTACTCGCAATTGATGTTGATGATCAAGAAAAATACCCTGCATCTCTGCGACGAAGGCTTCCGATAAATCCAACAAAAGTGCCTCGTCTAGCATGCGTGTAGAGCTAGAGGGTTGCCGGTACGCCATCACTTCTGCTTCCAACAACTGCACCCTGGCGGTCGCAGCTGTAGCCTTCTCCGTCAATTGTTCCGTCAGCCGCAGGTGTTCTTGAGTTTGGGCGACAATCGCCGTCCTTGCTTCCTCCATATCCTGCTGCCGCCGTGCATCCATCTGTTGGAGTTGTACCAACTGCTCCTGCAGCTGTTGATTGCGTTCGAGCAGCCTGGCATTTTCCTGGCGCAACCTCGCCTCATTCTCCTCCAGCTGCCCCTTCTGAAAACATTGGAGCAAGCGCTCCGCCAACCGTCGTGCCGTGACCAGATCATAGGTCTCCACCGGCGGAGATAGCTGCAGCTCACCACTCCCCCTTGGGACGACACGGGTTTCCTCCGGACAGACCTGTCTCCCCGAACTGTCCTCCCGAGTGTGGACTGAGCTTTCCCCTTGCAAGGCCTCCGCTTCCGGGCGGGTTTTCTTCAACATGCCTCCTTCCGGCGCGAGAGCCAACTTTCTTTTCAATAAACTGGCCATGCGGCTCGATGTTGCTGAGACCGCTGGCCTACTCCTCTGGCTACCCTGTGGAACTTCTGCCGGAACCGCTGGCCTACTCCGCTGGCTGCCCTGTGGAACTTCTGCCGGAACCACCACCGCAGGTACTACCGCCGGAACCTCCACCGCAGGTACTACCGGAGTCACCTGGTGCCTTGGCATCAGCGTCAGAGCTCCCTCCGTTGTTGATCTCGCTGGTTCCACCTCCTTGGACTCCTTGTCCGAACCCTCGTCTGTGGACTCCTCCACCTCCACATACGATCCTGGGATGACCGGTTCCGCATCTGGTCCGAACAAAAAGAATAAGACCTGCCCCATCCGGGATGTTGCCGTGGGCTTCAAGAGCTTCTTGGCCACCTCCAGAATTCTGTCCGCCAGCAGCTTCGCCCAGGGAACCGGTTTCCCTTGCTCCGCCCTCTGGAAATAGGTAAACTGGGTCTGTCCCAGTAACTCTGCTTTCACCTTCTGCCAGAGTGCCTCTGCAATAAACTTGTAGCATATCTTCTTCGAAGCATCCAGCTTCTTCATATTATACTCCCCCTTGCAACCTGCGCCGAGAGCTGCCTCCATGGCACTGCTGGTAAGCTTCGTGACTTTGCATGGACCATCCACCGGCAAGTGCAAACGGGCCGCTACCAGCTCCTTGCACAAGGTGAAAGTCTTGCCATACACCACGACCTTGCGCCCGCGTGCAAGCTGCGCCAAGATATCTTGCGCCAATGGATGAACTGGTGTCGTAGCCCATGGCAAACCCGCGAACTCCACCAGACGAGCTCGTGTCAGCCAAGACTGCACAGCCTCATCCCCAACAGGTAACGGATTGATCAGATGGAGGACCACCATAGCGCCAGAAAGCTGGGATGCGAGGGAGAAGAGTTCTGGAAAACAAAGAGTTGGAAATAAGCCCCCTTTTGCTTCCAAATTGCCTTTTGGATGCCCTGGTGAACTCCTTGTTTGCATGCAACGATCAAGTGTCCCATCATTCTGATAAAAGCCCCACTTCGAAGATTCAGTAGATTGCATGGCGGCGTCCGCACTCCGCAACACGAGGCTTTGCTCCCACCGTTTCTCGGAATAAAGTGAGTGAGACCACACGTGCGTACTAATAGCCCCCATCATCGGTTTCTCCACCGAAATGGCTACGAATGCATTGGAAATGATCTTGACAGGTGGTTTCTCCGGAAATGGGTAAGGTGGCATGGGCCCTGTATATGGTCGGAGACGAAATCCATTTACCGGCTTCTGCAACAGCTCCCCCTGTAGTGTTCCTAATCGGAACGTGCCGTCACCATAACGCTCCACCACCCAATACGGACCGCCCCACCGTAACTTCAGCTTACCCGGATGCGGACCCATCCGAGTGTTAAACAATATCACGGCATCTCTCCGTTTGAAGGTCTTCTTCTTTGAATGACGGTCCACCCAGACCTTCCGTCTGTCCTGGACTACCTGTGCAAGATACGCACTGTAGAACCGCTCCTCACCCAGCCGATCCAGCTGTTCAATCCTCCGGTCTACGGACTCGTCCCAGCCCAATTTCTCTGCCGCTGCAATCCGCAGACTCGATACTAGGAATTCCATGGGGACCACTGCTTCAACTCCGTAAACCAACTTGAATGGCGTGAACCCCGTCGCAACCTTATAGGAAGTCCGGAACGCCCATAATGCGGAGTAAAGTTTTTCATCCCAATCTGTCCGATTTTCATTGACCAGCTTTTTCAGAATGACTAGCAACACCTTATTCGAGGACTCCGCCTGTCCGTTTGCCTGAGGGTAATACACTGTGGACTTCTTATGAATGATTAGGTGCCGGGTAACCAGTTCCCGTAACACCGCATTAAGAAAATGCCCACCTTGATCCGTGACGAGCTCAACCGGACATCCGTACCGTGTCATAATGGCTTCATAAAGGAATCTGGCCACAGCCTTTGCCGAATTATCCTTCAGTGCTCTGGCCTCCACCCATTTGGTACAGTATCCGTCGCCACCAGGATATACCGGTTACCGGTCCTCCTCGCCGGCGGCGAAAACGGACCTACAAAGTCCAGCCCCCACTTCATGAACGGTTCGAGGGCCAGTATGGGATTATGCGGCATCCGGTCCCGACCTGATGGCTGGCCCAACCTCTGGCACACATCGCATCTTTTGACGAACCTATGCGCATCCCCCATTAATGTTGGCCACCACAGACCTCCTTGGAGTACCTTCCGTCCGGTTACTTCTCCTGCGAAGTGTCCACCGCTGATTCCTTGGTGAGCCTCTTCCAGGATGACCTCCTGCTCATGTGGGTACACACACCGTCGCAACACACCATCTAGCCCCTGCTTATACAATTGGTCAGCAATGATCCGGAAGTCTCTGCTCTTGAGCGCCAGCCGTTTTCGCTGGTCTCGCGACATTCCGTCGCGCATCTGGCCCGTGTCGACAAAGTGAAACATGTCGTCGTACCACGTCTTTGGAGCTACCGGTACCACCGCCTCCAGTTCGAACAGCTGGGCATCCGGAAAATCGTCTTCCACACCCATCGGGTCTTCGCCAGATTCCAACCGCGAAAGGTAATCCGCTACGGCATGTGTACTTCCTGGTCGATGGACCACCGTGAAGTCGAACTCCTATAAAAGCAGCATCCACCGGGCCAACTTTCCAGTGAGCTCGGGCTTGTGTACCAAATACAACAAGGCGGAATGATCCACATGAAACGTGAACCGATTCCCCAACAGGTAGTGACGAAACTTTGTTACGGAATAAATCATCCCCAATGCTTCCCGCTCCGTAGTAGAGTAATTCCGTTCGGCTTTTGACAACCTGCGACTTGCATAATACACCGGTCGGAACCACTTGCTTGTCGCTTCCTGCATGAGGACACTACCAATAGCCACGTCCGAGGCATCCACGAAGACATGAAACATCTTCGTCCAATCTGGCGGCTGAACCACTGGTGCTGTTGCCAACATCAGTTTGAGCCGTCGAAAAGCTAAGTCACAAGCAGGAGACCAGACTAACGGTACTTTGTTGAGTTGGTCATACAGTGGTGTCGCCACATCCGCCAGATACCGCAGCATTCTGCTGTGCCATTTAACCTGCCCTAGGAATCTCCCGAGCTGCTTACCGTTGCCAGGAACCTTTGCCTGCCGAATCGCTTCGACCTTCGCCGGATCCACCGCAATGCCTTCCGCCGAGACAATGCAACCTAGCAGCATACCGCTGCCCACGGCGAATGCACATTTCATAGGGTTCAGACACAACCGTGCCTCCCTACACCGGGTTAAGCATTTCTTCAGATGCTCAAGGTGCTGCTCGCGACTCCCAAAAACACTGAAATCGTCCAGAAATACCTGCATAAAGATTAGTAAATAATCATGAAATATCTCTTGGACCATGCGTTGAAATGTTGCCGGAGCATTCTTTAGCCCAAATGCCATCACCAGGAAAACAAATGCTCCCCACTCCGTGATGAAGGCTGTTTTCTCTCGATCTTCTGGTGCCATCTGCACCTGGTTATACCCACTGAAGCCATCCAGAAAAGAATACATCTCGTGACCTGCCACTGTATCCAGCATAGTATCATTAAACGGCAATGGAAACGGATCCGTGATTGTCGCCGCGTTAAGCTTTCTGTAGTCAACACAGACCCGCAACTTCAAATTCTTTTTCGGAACAATCACGATTGGCGAAAGCCACGTTGCATGGTCAACCGGATAGATAAACCCGACCTTTAGCAACCTGTCCAGCTCCTCCTTCACCCTCTGGGCATAATGCGGACTCATTCTATACCGTTGTTGCCGAACCGGTATCGCATCCTTCTGCAGATTGATCCTGTGCTGATAGAATTTGGGATCGATGCCGAGCAAATCTGTGTAGTCCCAGGCGAACACGTCTTTGAAGGATTTCAGCAATGTCTCCAATTTTCCCCGAAATCCTTTGTCGAGCTTTGCACTGACACGGACGTTCTTTGGCTCCCCCTCCGTTCCGAGGTTAAGATCCAGCAGCTCGTCTTCTTTGACCCTCCGCGAGCGACGGAGTTCCTGCTCGAAAACTCTTTCCGCCTCCGCCACTCCCGCTTCGTCCGGCATGTCTCCTGTGCCTTTCGGTAGACTCCCTTCGACTGGTTCTTCCGTGGAACTGGATGACTCCTGCGTAGCCGAGGGAAGCTGATGCTGATATTGCTTTAAAACGGCAACCACATCTACCTCGAACAAGCTTACCAGCTCCGTATTCCTACTGAAGTAGTCATCCTCCTCTTCGACCCCCATTCCGTCCATCATATGGATACCTTCCGCCATCGTCGGTCGGAATGGCGTCCTCAGCCCTTGTTTGGTATGTACCGAGAGCTTCAGCTTCTTTTTTCCTTTCCGAATGGTGATGCGGTCGGATTGCCAGTCTTGTTTCACACGGGCCTGCCGCAACCACGGTCTTCCGAGCAATAACGGGTATGACCCGCTAATATCCTCCATCCGGAGAATCACCGCAGCGATTTCGAACTTCACGCCGCAAACCTCCATTTTCAATCCACGGAGCAATCCTAACGGCTGCACTCTCCGTTGGTCCGCCATCCGAACGGCGAAGGGTGCGGATTCCCATTTTGTGATACCCAACGGCACCAGCATTTGTTCGGACAGGATGTTGACCCCAGACCCTCCGTCCAGCAACACCCCTCCCACACGGCTGTTCTCCAGCGTTACGGAAATTACCGGGACCGCTTCATCAAAAACAGGAGGCTGTTCTTCCGCTTCAGGCTTTGCAGATCCGTCAGGCGACACTTCCATTGTTACCGCTTCCATCTCCGACTCCATCGCCCTGACTGGTTCCGTCAATTGTTTGATGAGAGAATTCCGGAAGTTGGGTACCAATGCTAACAATTGCTCCATTGTCATGTGTATTTGCTGTTTCCGCAAATCTTGCCATAAATCATATGGTTCAACACCCTCCTCACCGGTCATCAGGCTGTCCTTCTGACTGGTAGGTAGACAAGTCGCTTCTAGCTGGTCTCCTTGCAGGCGCCTTGCCACCGTCGCACCATTCTCCGTCACCGAGACTGCCTTTTCCGCGCTAGGCCTAGGTAACACCGTTGGGGTTTTCTGGACCCATTCACCGACCGTCGACCGCACCTTTTGTTGTGCCTGCCAATCTAACGCCGGGGGTCGCCCCTTCTCTTGCGGGGCCTTGTAGTCCCGCACCTTTTCCTGGGATCGTGTGACCACGAGCACATCTCCGCTCGCCCTTCCTCCCACGTTGTCTTCAACAGGGACACCCGCCGGTACTTCCGGTACTTCATCGGACTGCGGACTAGGCTCCTTGCTCTCCTGTTGCGGACTGTCATCATCGCATTCGATAATCAGAACCGCATTCACTGCTGGTGCGGACTTGCCTTCTCCGGATCCCCGGGTTGCTTCCCTTTCCGCCTTGTGGCGCTTGAATAATTCGCAATCTACCTTTCGATGCCCGGGTTGATTGCAATAAAAACATAGGAACGTCCGTTCCCTTGCTGGTTCATCTGCACCTGTTCCAGCCGTTCTCGGCCGCCAAGGTCTTTTCGCCGGTGCGGCTGGTACCGCGGCTGGTGCTGCGGCTGGTGCCGCAACTACCACCGCCACCGCTGGTGTCGGGGCTATTCGTGCGTTATAGCGGCAGATCTCCGTGGTATGCGTCGCTGTTTGGCAAATCGCACACCACCGCTCATTCAAACCGCATTCCTCTGCTAAGTGTCCTGCATTCCGGCACCGATTACACCAAGTATCCTTGCGAACTTTTGAAGAGGACCCTATTCCACTATCCCGGCTTTTGGCTCCGGCAGCAGATCCTTCCGGAAATAACTTCCCTGCCGCTTTTCCAGCCTTCCGCCTCATGGAACGTTTGTCCTCCTCCTCATCCGACTGATCCGACTCCTCCTCAGTATCAGTATCGGAGTCTCCCTCAGCCTCCTCATACTTCACTTTTCCTTTCCTTCCCTTGGAAGTAAACAGGACTTGTTCCGCCCTCACCGCGGCTTGGACGACTTTTCCAATGAAAGAGCTTCCAGATCCAACGATGCCAGGGACCTTTTCAATCCTTTATTCAGCCCCTCCATGAAGTAAGCATTTTGGATAGGGACTGCCGGGGTAGTTGCTGTATCGAGGCGGCGGATCAACGACCGAAACCTGGCCGCATACGCCTCCACTTCTTGGTTCTTCTGTTCCAGTTTCCCCAGTTTGGCCAGGACATGAACACGGGTCTTGTCCTCCCGAAACCGGAGCAAAAAAGCATCCCGCAGTAGATCAAACGTGGCGAAATGGGTAGCTCCATATTGCACGATCCATACTGCCGCGCCTGCTTCTGCAGTGTCGGGATGAAAGTCGCCATCTTCATAAGATCTGTCGCCTGCACTGGTGGAGCCGTATTCACCATCCATGCCATCTCAAATGACAGTATATGTGCATCCGCATCCTCCTTATCCCGTCCCGAAAACTTGGGGTACTTCACCGTCATCCTGGGTACCAGTGGTGGAATAGCCGTGCTACTTACCGCCGGAACTCCACCCCCGCCTCCGCCTCCACCGCCTCCACCTCCCCTACTGGGATCTGGTGACGGACCTGGGGCTCCGCTTCCTGCAGGCACACCACTCTCCCGTCTCCTGGGACTCGGTGGTGGGGAATTCCGCAACGGTGACGCTTCGTCTTCCGGAGGAGTACCTGTTAAATCGAACGGGCTACTGCGTCCGGAGGATTCGCCTTCCTCCTGAACACCGGAAACGACTGGACCTTCCTCTCCTGGGATCAGCGGAGGTGTGTCAGAGCGGCTACTACTCTCACTATCCGTGAAGAAGCCGAAGAGAAGATCACGTTGAGCCACATATCTGTCATGCCGTTCCTCGCGGGTTGTACGTGCCGATACTGGAGTTGCAGGCTCCCGAGGCCGTTCCGGAGAGCGCGATGTTCCCCCTGGCTCACTCCCAGCGTCATTCATGCGCTAGGCCTCGCACCGAGGAATCAGAGTGTTACAGATGGGGAGCATCCAACCTCTCCGGGGGAATCCACCACGACGAACATGGAAATCTTCCGTGGTCGCCAAAGTGTTAGCCCTCTCTACTCTGAAGACTAACTCGAAACGCACTACTGCGACAGATTTACATGCGTAATCGTACTTCAGAACTGCGTATGAAAATACATAGAGTAGAACAGTGATCGACGGAATCATTCATGATAAAACAATAAGGTAGATGCAATAGAATCTCTGTATTACATTTCTCCGAGCAGTACAACACCGTACTCTCTGATATATAGCACTGATCCCTGCTCCAATCCTCATCAATGAGCCTCAATTGATCCCCCTGAATGATCGCTCTCTTCTCTCTTATCTAACCGGCACACATAACTCCTTCACGGTTGCCGTGCCTATTCAGTTCTCCGCCTGCCCCTAGAACTTCCGTCTTTTCATATCTCATTAATAAACTAGATACAACGTATTAATAATAATCTAAGGACTAATGATCTAAGGACTCCCCCCCTAGCTCCTCTTTACTGTTGCTGCTTTTGCCCCTAACAAACACACCTAGGGAAAATGGTGCATAATGTGTGGTCAACCATGCAAAGCATATCCGATGGGCACAACACTTTTACATGCACCTCAAGCTAGATGGTATTGAGTTTCATGCAATGTGACACTAAGGCAAAAATGGTGTTTAATGATCGGTTGATAATACAAATCATATCTGATGGACACAATAACACACCTAAGAGCACATTTTTTGATGGTGGTGTATAACACTATGGGAAATGGTGTATAATGCATGATTGACCATCCAAATCACACCCGATGGACATAATAATTTTCATGCACCTCAACCTAGGTGGTATTTACTTGAGTGAAAAGTGTCACCCCCATCCGATAAGTACTTGTTTGAATAACACACCTAGGACCATGCTTTTTTATGGTTGTGCATCACATTAAAGCAAAAACGATGTTTAATACTTGATCGACAATACAAAGCATATTCGATGGGCACAATGCTTTGCAAACACCTCAAAAAAGGTGGTATTAAGTTTCATACAATGTGGCAAGTCCATATGATAAATAGTTGTCCATATAACACACCTAGAAGCATGTTTTTTTACAAATTTGCATCACACTGAGGCCAAAATGGTGATTACTACTTGATCAACAATGCAAATCCTATCTTATGGGCACAATACTTTGCATTTGCCTCAACCTAGGTGGTATTTACTTGAATGCAAAGTGGAGCGCCCATCCCATAAGTACTTGTTTGAAAAAAACACATGGGAGCACATTTTTTGATGGTGATGCATAACACTACGGGGAAAACGGTGTATAGTGCGTGATCGACCATGCAAATCATATCCGATGGACAAAATACTTTGCATGAGCCTCAAAATAGGTGGTATTGACTTGCAAGCAAAGTGGATCCCCCATCAAATAACTACTTGTTCAAATAACACACCTAGGACCGTGTTTTTTTATGGTTGTGCATGACACTAAGGCAAAAACGGTGTTTAATTCTTGATCGACCATACAAAGCATACAATACTTTGCATGCACCTCAACCTAGGTGGTATTTAATTGGAGACAAAGTGGGCCCCAATCCTATAAGGACTTGTTTGAATAACACACCTAGGACCATGTTTTTTGATGATTGTGCATGACACTAAGGCAAAGATGGTGTTTAATTCTTCATCAACCATACAAAGCATATTGGATGGACACAATAATTTTCACCCACCTCACCATAGATGGTATTGAATTGCATGCAATGTGGCTCACCCATCTGATAAGTACTTGTTTAGATAACACACCTAGGAGCATGTTTTTTAACGAATGCTTGATCGACAATGCAAATCCTATCTGATGGACACAATACCTTTCACATTACTCAAAATAGGTGTCATTTACTTGTATGAAAATTGGTTTGCCCATATCCTAAGTAGTCATTCGTATAACACACTTGGGAGTGCATTTTTTAACTGTTGTGCATAACACTAGGGGGAAAACGGTGCATAATGTGTGATCGACCATGCAAAGAATATCTGAATGATATAATATTTTATAGCACCTCAACCTAGGTCTTATTGAGTTGCATGCAATGTAGTGCACCAATCCGATAAGTACTTGTTCGAATAACACACCTAGGATAGTGTTTCTTCATGCTTGTGCATGACACTAAGGAAAAAACCATGTTTAATGCTTGATCGACAATGCAAGTCATATTCAGTGGGCATAATACATTGCATGAGCCTAAAACCAAGTGGTGTTGACCTGCATACAAAGTGGCACACCCATCCCATAAGTAATTGTTCAAATAACACACTTGGGAGTGCATTTTTTGATAACACAAGGGGAAAAACGGTGTATAGTGCTTGATCGACCATGAAAATCATATCTGATGGATATAATACTTTTCACACACCTCAACCTAGGTGGTATTGACTTGTAGGAAAAGTGGCAGCCCCATCTGATAAGCACTTGTTTGAATAACACACCTAGGATCGTGTTTTTTAATGGTGGTGCATAACACTAGGGGGAAAACAGTGTATAATGCATGATTGACCATGACAATCATATTTGATAGAAGAAATACTTTTCATACACCTCAACATAGGTGGTATCGACTTGTGTGCAAAGTGGATCCCCCATCGGATAAGTACTTTTTTGAATAACACACCTAGGACTGTGTTTTTTTTAAATGTGCATGACACTAAGGCAAAAACGGTGTTGAATTCTTGATCGACCACACAAAGCATATATGATGGGAACAATATTTTGCATGTACCTCAACCTAGGTGTCATTTAGTTGCACAAAATGTGATGCACCCATTCGATAAGTACTTGTTCATATAACACACCTTGGAGCGTGTTTTTTTATGGATGTGCATCACACTGAGGAAAAAATAGTGTTTAATGCTTGATCGATGATTTTGAAAGTCCTATCCGATGGGCCCAATACTTTGCATGCACCTCAACCTAGGTTTTATTTACTTGCATTAAATGTGGTGTGCCCACCCATAAGTACTTGCTTGGATAACACACCTGGGAGTTTGTTTTTTGATAGTGGTGCATAACACTAGGGGGAAAACGGTGTATATTGCATGATCGACCATGAAAACCATATCCGATGAACACAATACTTTGTATGCATCTCAACCTAGGTGGTGTTAAGTTACAAGCAAAGTGGCTCCCCCATCCTATAAGTACTTGTTTGAATAAAACACCTAGGACCGTGTTTTTTTATGATTGCGCATGACACTAAGGCAAAAATGGTGTATAATTCTTGATCGACCATACAAAACATATCTGATGGGCACAATACTTTGTACACACCTCATGCTAGGTGGTATTGACTTGAAGTCAAAGTGGCACCCACATCCGATAAGTACTTGTTTGAATAACAATCCTAGGACCGTGTTTTTTGCTAGTTGTGCATGATACTAAGGCAAAACGGGTGTTTAATTCTTGATCGACCATACAAAGCATATCCTATGGGAACAATAATTTGCACACACCTCAAACTAGGTGGTATTAAGTTTCATGAAATGTGACATGCCCATTCGATAAGTACTTGTTCGCATAACACACCTAGAAGAGTGTTTTTTTATGGATGTGCATCACATTGAGGCAAAAACGATGTTTTAATATGTGATCGACAATGCAAAGCATATCATATAGGAAAAATACTTTGCATGTGCCAAAACCTAGGTGTTATTTACTTATATGCAAAGCAACGTGCCCATCCCATAAGTACTTGTTCGCATAACACACCTTGGAGCACATTTTTCGATGGTTGTCCATAACACTAGGGGGAAAACGGTGCATAATGCATAATCGACCATAAAAAGCATATCCGATGGGTAAAATACTTTGCACGCACCTAAAAATAGGTGTTATTGAGTTGCATGCAATGTGGTATGCCAATCCGATAAGTACTTGTTCGAATAACACACCTAGGTAGTGTTTTTTTATGCTTGTGCATGACACTAATGCAGAAACGGTGTTTAATGCTTGGTTGACAATGCAAATCATATCCGATGGGCACAATACTTTGCATGGTCCTCACCCAAGGTGGTATTGATCTGCATACAAAGTGACGTGCCCATCTCATAAGTACTTGTTCGGATAATAGACCTAGGAGTGCATTTTTTAAGTGGTGCATAACACTAGGGGGAAAATGGTGTATAGTGTGTGATTGACCATGCAAATCATATCGGATGGACAAAATACTTTGAAAAAAACTCAAACTAGGTGGTATTGACTTTTAGGAAAAGTGGACCCCCATCGGACAAGTACTTGATCGAAAATAACACACCTAGGATCGTGTTTCTTGATGGTGGTGCATAACACTAGGGGGGAGACAATGTATAATGTGTGATGGACCATGCAAATCATATCCGATGGACATAATAATTGGCATGTGACTTAAGCTAGGTTGTATTGACTTGCATGGAAAGTGGCATCCCCATCCAATGAGTGCTTGTTTGAATAACACTCCTAGGACCATGTTTTTTTATGATTCTACATGACACTAAGGCAAAAACAGTGTTTAATTCTTGATCGACCATAAAAAGCATAACTGATGGGCACAATATTTTTTACGCACCTCAACCTAGGTGATATTGAGTTTCATGCAATGTGGGGCATCCATCCGATATGTACTTGTTCGGATTACACACCAAGGAGCGTGTTTTTTTACGGATGTGCATCACGATGAGGAAAAACAATGTTTAATGCTTGATCGAGAATGCAAATCTTATCCAATGGGCACAATACTTTGCACTCACATCCAAATAGCTGGTATTTACTTGAATGAAAAGTGGTGAACCCATCCCATAAGTACTTGCTCGGATAACACATGTGGGAGCATGTTTTTTGACTGTGGTGCACAACACTAGGGGGAAAATGGTGTATAGTATGTGATCGACCATGCAAATCATATCCGATGGAGAAAATACTTTGCACACATTTCAAACTTATTGGTATTTACTTGCAAAAAAATTCAAACCCCCATCCAATATGTCCTTGTTTCAATAACACACCTAGGACTGTGTTTTTTGTGGTAGTGCATGACACTAAGGTAAAAACGGTATTTAATTCTTGACCGACCATACAAAGCATATCCGATGGGCATAATACTTTACCCACACCTCACACTAGGTGGTATTGAATTGTAGGAAAAGTGGCACCCCCATCCAATAAGTACTTGTTCAAGTAACACACCTAGGACCATGTTTTTTGTTGGTTGTGCATGACACTAAGGCAAAAATGGTGTTTAATTCTTGATCAACCATAGAAACCATATCCTATGGGAAAAATAATTTGCACACACCTCAACCTAAGTCGTATTGAGTTGCATGAAATATAGCACACCCATCAGATAAGTACTTGTTTGGATAAGATACCAAGGAGCATCCTTTTTAACGAATGTGCATCACACTTAGGCAAAAATGGTGTTTAATGCTTGATCCACAATGCAAAACCTATCCGATTGGAATAATACTTTGCACACACTGCAACCTAGGTGGTATTTAATTATACGCAAAGTGGAGCACCCATCCCATAATTACTTGTTCGCATAACACACTTGGGAGTGCGTTTTTTGACAGTTGTGCATAACACTAGGGGGAAAACGGTGCATGATGTGTGATTAACTATGCAAATCATATCCAATGGGTACAATAATTTTTAGGAACCTCAATCTAGGTAGTATTGAGTTGTATGCAATGTGGCATGCCATTCCGATAAGTACTTGTTTGGATAACACACCTAGGCCAATGTTTTTTTATGCTTGTGCATGACACTAAGGCAAAAACAGTGTTTGATTCTTGGTCAAAAATGCAAATCATATCCAATGGGCATCTTAATTTTTGTTGGCCTCACCCAAGGTGGTATTAACCTACATGCAAAGTGGCTCACCCATTCCATAAGTACTTGCTTAAATAATACACCTAGGAGTGCATTTTTTGATGGTGGTGCACAACACAAGGGAGAAAATGGTGTATATTGCATGATCAACCATAAAAATTATATCCAATGGATACAATACTTTGTATGCAACTTAACCTAGGTGGTATTGACTTGTAGGCAAAGTGGTGCCTCCATACGATAAGTACTTGCTCGAAAATAACATACCTAGGACCGTGTTTTTTGATGGTGTTCATAACATTAGGGGACAAACGCTGTATAATGTGTGATCGACCATGCAAATCATATCTGATGGACACAATAGTTTGCACATGCCTTACCCTAGGTGGTCTTGACTCACATGGAAAGTGGCACCCCCATCCAATAAGTACTTGTTTAAATAACACTCCTAGGACTGTGTTTTTTTATGGTTCTACATGACACTAAGGTAAAAACGGTCTTTACTTCTTGATCGACCATAAAAAGCATATTCGATGGGCATAATATTTTGCACACACCTCAACCTAGTTGATATTGAGTTTCATGCAATGTGGGGCATCCATCTGATAAGTACTTGTTCGGATAACACACTATGATGCCAAAAATTGATATTTTTAATTTGGCATTGGTATTGTTTTTCTCTATGTTTGATAAGAGTTTGAGTATCAAGTGATAGCCTAGCAGCTGTCACATATTTCTATTTTCTATGATATTGTATGGGATTGAGAGGATGAGTGGAATGGCTCATTGTAAAAACCATAGGTATGAATTATAAATACCTTGGTATGGGGTGAGAGTTATTTGTGTATGGGATATTATGGCAGTTTTTATAAAATAGGAAGAGTGAGTCATATAAAGAGGTGGGCTCATGTCTATGTGTTCCAATAATATAAGAGAGGCCACATGCCAAGCGTGTGGAAGACATGTGGAGGAGTGTGAAGTCAAGAGAAATCCTTCTAGAATTCCTATGTGGAATAAGGAGGATGTGGACATGTGGAAAAGAGGGGTCCCTATGGGCTCCATGTGGGGAGACTCTTGACTTTCTCAATATTTTAAGAGTTCTTGAGCATCTTGTGATGGGACACATGGCAAGAGTAGCCAAAAAGGACATGGATGGTAACATACGGGCTTATGTGATTGATGGGGAAAAGAATCTATAGGCAGTAATTGTAAACGGGTGAAGGAGGGTGACAAAATCTCTATAAAAGGAGCCCTCCTCTCCCTTGTTCATCAATCTCTTCCACCATTAGGCCTCATGTTGCTGTAGCTCTAGTATCCTTAAGCCTCTTCCATGGGCCTTCTCTCCCTCTTGTAGATATTCTCTTATCTAGACTCTTGAGTCCATCTCTCTCTAGTTTATTCTCTCTCTATGAGTAGTCTTGGAGCTTTCGCTCCCTCTTGTATGTATCAAACCTCTTCTTCTCCCTTGTGTTTGTAGTGTTGGAGTGGATTCTCACTCTATTTGTAATGAAGGTCACTTCAGGTTCTCTCTCTTTTGAGTGTCTCTTCCCTTTTCTTTCTTTCAAAGCCTTAAAAGTTCTTTCTATTCGGCTGCTCATTGTGCACACATGGTTCATCTGTCGAGCCACCATGCAAAATTCTTCCCCTCTTCTAGGAAAAATCTATGAGGGGTGGATCGTTGATGAAGGTGGAGTCTTGAGGGAGCATCCTGCTCAGGCAAAATTAGCATGGGTGGAGGGTAGTTTTCATGATAGTTTGACCCCAAAGTTGGTCTTGGTATACTAAGGCTTTGTGGGATCTTGTTTGGAGCTTGTTTGGGATATTATTTGGATCTTGGTGTTTCCTTTTTGTGTTTTATCATGGTGAAGATTCCAATGTTTCGAGGGACCCAAGGGAAGGACCCAGAGTCTTATCTTCAGGATTTTGTTCGAGGATGCTGGCTTTCTGGATGGTCCATGAAGGATCGAGCGGAGATTTGGCCTGATTTTCTTAAAGGTATAGCCTTGAGTTGGCATGAGGCCTTGCTAGACTCTACCAAGGAGGTCTGGGACCAAGTGGTGGTAGCAATGAAGTAGAGATTTGGGATAGTGGAGTCACCAAATGCTTTGATGTTGTAGTTGGACCGGTTCTATCAAGGAGAGGGTGAGATGGTCTCTGCCTTGGCAATCTGATATGAAACTTTATGGACAAAGTATGAAAGGGCAGCTTTGTGAGCTATGGCATCTGCATCATTAGCCCCTCAAAGTCTCTCAAGGATGGAGCACTTAAAGATGAGCAAATTTGTTATGGCTTTGGAGCCTCATCTTCACTCAAAAGTAATGAGTAAAGATTCAACAACGTACATGGAGGCACTTTGAATTGCGACCAAGAAAGAAGCTTCTCTAAAGATCGAATCCTCTTTTGTGTCTTCAACAACTTCAACTTCTAAGGTGGAGGTAATGGGCACTCCTCAGGTACCAAAGTCCTTTGAGTTAGATCATAATATCTCCCAATTGATGGCAGAGTTTATTGATTTGAAATTGCATTTGGTTAATGCACGACAACCTAGAGCACCAAAGAGTGAAGATAGGCCGCGAGGAAAGAGTGGGGTCACTTGCTATGAGTGTAATGAAAAAGGTCACTATCGCCCCGAGTGTCCTAGATTGAGAAAGAAAGAAAAAAAACAAGTATCCTTGTCAGGGGATGAGGAAAGAGAGGTAATGATGGCTAAACGGGGACGTGGTAAAGCAAAAGAAGAAGAAGAAAGCAAGGAAGAAGTAGATGAGAAACATCAGGGAGAGAAACACCATAGTAAGAAAAAGAAGGCACTGTAGAAGGAGAATTAGCCACTCAGACTTTCCTTTAGGACAAGGAATTGGAAGCTATGACTTGTGGTCCGACCTTAAAGAAAAGGAAGCTCATATCACCTTTGGTCAATTACTTGCTTTATCTCCAAAACTATGGAAGGAATGGGGAAAGCTAGCAAACATAAGAGTGTCAAAGAAGAAAAAGAAGAGAAGTGCCATTCCTGTTGTTCAGAAGGTAGATATAGATGTTGGTGATGATGTATCTATAGTTGATGTGATCATTGATGGTCAAGTGATTTCTAATGTGTACATTGATGGAGGTGCATCGATTAATGTCATGAGTGAGAAGACCATGATAGATGCTGATGTAAAATACTCTAGTACTACCTCTCCTTATTGCATCAAATTGGCTGACAACACTAGGGTTAAGACCTTGGGAGTTGTGAAGAATCTAGAAGTGGATGTATGTGGAATTTTTGTGCCAACTACTTTTCAGGTGATCCCTACCAAGCCAGATGCACGTGCCGATCCATTGATTTTGGGAAGGCCTTGGTTACGCAAGGTGAAGCCTGTTCAAAAGTGGGATACTGGAGAATTGATTTTGTAGGGAAATGATAAGAAGGTGTGCTACAACATCAGAAGCCACAAAAAGGAAGTTGTCAAGGAGGAGTCTTCAACATCAGAGAATTCAAGCTCTGACTTAACTGATGAAGAAGAAGAGACAGGTTGTAGCTCCGAGGAGTCCAACTCAGAAGGTGAGGTGGAAGAAGTGGCCTTTGGTCTTTGTCTTGGTACTGATCGGGATGAGTCAGGAAGGAACAAGGTGGTGGTGCAAGAAGATCCTGTAGAGACACTTGTGATGCAAAAAATTGATATTTTGAATTTGGCATTGGTATTGTTTTTCTCTATGTTTGATAAGAGTTTGAGTATCAAGTGATAGCCTAGTGGCTCTCACTTATTTCTATTTTCTATGATATTGTATGGGATGGAGAGGATGAGTGGAATGGCTCATTGTAAATACCATAGGTATGAATTATAAATACCTTGGTATGGGGTGAGAGTTATTTGTGTTGAGATATCAAGCTCTACCCCCGATATATCTCCTGGATGACTATCATTTATGTCACCGCCTATGTTAGTTGTACTCGTGGTGTAGTTAGACTACCACGTATGTTTTTGGTTTGGGTTCACATATGAACCACGTATTCTAGGTTTCGACATATAGGGTATTTCCCTCTTCTATTGTATTGTTGTTGTGTGCAAAAGTGAAGAAAGGCTTCACCCTCCAACCTTGTGTCCTCTCTCTTTTGTGTGTTGTGAAGAAAGCTGAACTTGAGTCTCCTATCTCTCTCCCTCTTTCTTTACATGGTATCAGAGCCTTGTTCGTGGTAAGGAGCTCAAGAAAGCTAGCCAAGTTTGTGGTGTCCTGGTAAGAGGACCAGTGTAGCTTTCCTATTTCGAGTTTGGGAGCAAATCTCTGCAGGTAGCACAACCAGAAGTGCAGGAGTGCACTGCTTCAGATTGAGAGGCCCTTCGCGGTGCGGCGAGAGCGCAGTATATGCCCTTGGCGACTTTATTTTTCTGATTTGAGGCCGTTTCGGGGCCCGTTTTGAAGGCGGAAGTTCTTCGCAGGCACTCAGAAAAAGGCCCTGTTTTTGTTGTGCGACCACCGCGCGGCTAGTCGGTGGAAAGGTGCCACAGAAATTGCATCGTATGCCTATGTGCAGAGATATTGGGAGTTGCAGATTCATGCCTGTTGCCTGTTGATGCAAAATCGTCACGAGGAAGTGACTGTGTGGTGAAATACCACTTTCGTCAGTGTTGCAGATCTGCCCCTGTGAGGCTTTTCGCAGAAGTTTTGCTATTTGCCCTTGTGAGGCATTTGCTGTGTTTACAGGTTGCTGTTGCAATTCGTGATTTGTAAAATGTCTGAGAATCTGTCTACCATTGTCAGTGAGAAGCTTGACAAGAACAACTTCCAAGCATGGAAGTTCAGGATGACAAACTTCCTTATGGGAAAGGGAGTTTGGGATTACATCAGTGGTGAAACTGTAGAACCAGTTTTGGGTACTGCTCCCACTCCTACTGAATTGAAGGCCTTTAAAGAATGGCATGAAAAAGCCAGAAAATGCCTGTATTGGCTGTCTGTTAGCATTTCAGATTCTATGATTGTGCATATACAGGATGTAGAGACGCCTAAGGAAGCATGGGATACATTGGTGAAGCTGTATAGCACAAATACCAAAGCACGAAAGATGCAGCTAAAGCAGGAGTTGCACAATGTGCAAAGGAAAAATCTGAATATAAATGAGTATTCCTTGAAGGTGAAAGGCCTTGCAGATTCTCTTGCCTCCATTGGAGCACCTGTTGATAATGAGGACTTAGTGTCCGTGACCTTGAATGGTCTTGGGAAAGATTATGCACAGTTTCGGACATCCATTGGAGTCCGTGAAACATTTCCTGATTTTCAGGAACTTATTGCTCTCTTGCTGAGTGAAGAGCAAAGGAATGGTGGTTCAGCCACCTCAACTTCTCAAGAGACTGCTTTCTACTCGAATACATGTAGAGGCAGAGGTAGAGGAAGAGGCCGTTTTGGTGGCCGTGCAGGAAATCAGAACCAACAGCAACAACAGGAAAACCAGTCCTATGGAGGAGGACGTGGTAGTTCTAGAGGCAGGGGGAGCCAAAGAGGCCGTGGTTCATGGCAAAGGAACCAGAAAGTAAATAGCAGCACAGAATGCTATTATTGTGGAAAGCCTGGACACAAGGAGAATACATGCTATAAAAAGCAGAATGACATCAAAAGTGGGAAGTTACAGCAAAGCAACTATGCATCATCAAGTGGGCATGGTGACGACAGAAATGAGCACCTTTTTGTGATGCAGCATATGGTTAACTCCATGTCAGGAGATGCTGCAGCTTGCAATGATGTTTGGTATGTTGATTCAGGTGCCTCTAACCACATGACCAGTCATGGTGAGTGGTTTCATGATGTTAGAAATTTGGATAAGCCAGGTTATGTTGAAACAGGTGATGATACTGCGCACCCAATTACGCAGGTTGGTAAAGTGCCATTGGCTATGCAGGGTGGCAAAACGAAGTACTTGGCAGATGTACTTCATGTTCCAAAAATCACTAAGAACCTGGTTTCAGTTGGCCAGATGGTTGAGCAAGGTCTGCAGGTTAGATTTAATCCTGATGGATGCTTTGTTGAAGACCTGAAAAATAAATGCCGCTTGGTTGCGAAAGGCAACAAAAATGGAAGAATGTTCACCTTGGATGTTGATATGCCTGAGGTGAAAGCTGCTATGTTTGTGCATGGGAGAGGTGTCATTGCAGATATTGAGATATGGCACAAGCGCATTGGGCACGTGAATATACAAAGGCTGAAATCTATGCAAACGAAAAACATTGTTGCAGGTTTGCCTAAATTCAGAGTTGAGGGAATGCAAAAGGTATGTGAAGCATGCCAAATGGGTAAGCAGGCCAGACATGCATTTCCTAAAAATGCTAAGGTGAGCAGAAGACCTTTGGAAGTGATCCATTCAGATGTTTGGACAACCAAAGCTGCTTCTATTGGTGGATGCCATTATTATGTGACGTTTATTGATGACTACACAAGGAAGGTGTGGATTTATTTTATGAAGCACAAAAGTGAAGTGTTCAGCCATTTCAAGGCTTTTAAGGCCATGGTTGAAAAAGAGAAAGGTGTGCATATTAAAGTGCTAAGATCTGATGGAGGGGGAGAGTACTTTTCAGAAGAATTTTGTGAATATCTGAAAGAACAAGGAATTCAAAGGAAGTACTCATGCAGGTCTACCCCTCAGCAGAATGGGGTTGCAGAAAGGAAGAACAGGCATATTGCAGAAGTAGGACGGGCGATCCTAAATGAGAAAAACATGCCTGATTATTTTTGGGCTGAAGCAGTAGCAACTGCTGTTTATATTATGAACAGAACCCCCACTGCAGCTGTCCATGGCATGACGCCTGAAGAAATGTATACAGGCCAAAAACCAGATATTTCTCACTTGAAGGTATTTGGTTGCATAGCTTATGTTCATGTTCCTGATGAGAAGAGAACAAAGCTGGATCCAAAGGCAGAAAAATGCATCTTTATTGGATATGCTCAGCACCAGAAAGGGTATCGCTGTTATAACCCTTCCACCCGCAAAATGCAAGTGAGCAGAGATGTTGTTTTTGATGAAATGAGCAGCTGGTATGCACCAACTGTTATGGTAGGAGATGCAGATGCAGGAAATGGGAATGCTGCAATAAATGCAGAGCAGCAATCTCAAGCCTTGAGTGGACCCAGAGAGTCCTCTACTAGTGGATCTAATGCATGGACAGGGAGATTGAGATCTAGTGAATCGTCACATGGCAGTCCTGATAGTGTTGTGGAGGTATCACATAAGGGAAAAGAAAAAGTGGACCATGCTCCAGTGTTTGATGTGTCTGCTGGTAGCTCTCATGTTGATGGAGAGTCAAGTGGCTCTGAAATGAGCCTTGATGAGGAACTTGGGATTCCTTCTGTTGTTACACCTGGTGCAAGGAAAAGCAGGCATGATTTAAAGACTCCTGCAACTGATCCAGTTGTACGGAGGTCCACTCGTATTAAGTATCCAGTTGATAGGCTGAGATATGATGGGTATACAGCACATCACTATGCTTATATGGTCAAGGTTCTAGAGGAGCCAGAGCCCACATGTTTTGAGGATGCAGCAGGGCATAAAAATTGGGAAGCAGCTATGGATGAAGAGATGGCTGCCTTGGATGCAAACCACACTTGGGATTTGATGCCTTTGCCTCATGATAAGAAGGCTATTGGCTGCAAGTGGGTTTACAAAGTAAAGCACAATGCTGATGGGTCTGTTAGCAGGTACAAGGCAAGATTGGTGGTTGCCAAAGGTTTTGCACAGACATATGGAATTGACTATGAGGAAACTTTCAGCCCAGTTGCAAGGATGGCAACCGTGAGAGCAGTAATTGCTATGGCTGCTGCAAAGGGATGGTCTTTGCATCAGATGGATGTGAAAAATGCCTTCTTGCATGGTGATTTGCAGGAAGAGGTTTATATGATGCAGCCAGAAGGTTATGAGGATAACTCACACCCCGATTTTGTATGCAGGTTGCGCAAAGCCTTGTATGGCTTAAAACAGGCGCCGAGGGCATGGTCAGACAAGATAGGGCAATATCTTGTCACTATTGGATTTCAGATTTCCAATTCAGATTTTTCACTTTATGTGAAAAGGACAAACAGAGGGATTGTGCTTATAGTCATCTATGTTGATGACTTGATTATTACAGGTGATAGTGATGCAGACATTAATGAAGTGAAGCTACTGTTGAAGCAAAAATTTGAGATGAAGGATTTGGGAGAGCTGCGTTACTTCTTGGGCATTGAGGTTATTAGATCCCCGAGTGGGATATGGCTGTTGCAAAGGCAATACGGTTTGGACATGCTATCCAAATATGGGATGACAGGCTGTAAGCCTATCTCTATTCCATTGGAGCAGAATGTGAAGCTCAATGCAGAGTCAGGTGAGCTTCTTGAAGATATTACTATGTACAGGCGCATAGTAGGTAGCTTGATTTACATGACTATAACCCGACCAGATTTGAGCTATGCTGTGGGGCTGGTGAGTCAGTTTATGCAGGCACCGAGGAAGCCACATTTGGATGCGGCTAGGCGCATACTGCGGTATGTGAAGTCCACATTGCATTATGGACTGTTTTATGAAGCTGGGTGTGCATTACAGGTACATGGATACACAGATGCTGACTGGGCTGGTAGTGTCTCAGACAAGAGATCTACTAGTGGTTTTATGTTTTCCCTTGGGAGTGGTGCCATCAGTTGGAGCAGCAAGAAGCAGCCAACAGTTGCCTTGTCGAGCACAGAGGCTGAGTACAGGGGTGCAGCAATGGCTGCATGTGAGGTAGCTTGGTTACGGAAGCTACTTGGAGATATGGGACAGTCAGTTCATGCAGCAGTTGTCATTCATTGTGACAACATTAGCAGCATCATGCTTGCTAATAACCCAGTTTATCATGCTAGAACGAAGCACATTGAGGTGCATTATCACTTTGTGAGAGAGAAGGTTCTAGCTGGTGAGATTGATCTTGTCTATGTCAGCACTGAGGAGCAGGTGGCTGATATTTTTACGAAGGCATTGGGTACCGAGAAGCTTTGCAGATTTAGGAGCTTGCTTGGTGTACGTGAGATGGATTTGAGCTTGAGGGGGAGTGTTGAGATATCAAGCTCTACCCCCGATATATCTCCTGGATGACTATCATTTATGTCACCGCCTATGTTAGTTGTACTCGTGTTGTAGTTAGACTACCACGTATGTTTTTGGTTTGGGTTCACATATGAACCACGTATTCTAGGTTTCGACATATAGGGTATTTCCCTCTTCTATTGTATTGTTGTTGTGTGCAAAAGTGAAGAAAGGCTTCACCCTCCAACCTTGTGTCCTCTCTCTTTTGTGTGTTGTGAAGAAAGCTGAACTTGAGTCTCCTATCTCTCTCCCTCTTTCTTTACAATTTGTGTATGGGATATTATGGAGTTTTTTAGAAAATAGGAAGAGTGAGTCATATAAAGAGGTGGGCTTATGTCCATGTGTTCCAATAACATAAGAGAGGCCACATGCCAAGCATGTGGAAGGCATGTGGAGGAGTGTGAAATCAAGAGGAATCCTTCTAGAACTCCTATGTGGAATAAGGAGGATGTGGACATGTGGAAAAGAGAGGGTCCCTATGGGCTCCATGTCAGGAGACTCTTGACTTTCTCAATATTTTAAGAGTCTTGAGCATCTTGTGATGGGACACATGGCAAGAGTAGCCAAAAAGGACATGGATGGTGACATACGTGCTTATGTGATTGATGGGGAAAGGAATCTACATGCAGCAATTATAAATGGGTGAAGGAGGGTAACAAAATCTCTATAAAAGGTGCCCTCCTCTCCCTTGTTCATCAATCTCTTCCACCATTAGGCCTCATGTTGCTGTAGCTCTAGTCTCCCCAAGCGTCTTCCATGAGCCTTCTCTCCCTCTTGTAGATATTCTCTTATGTAGACTCTTGAGTCCATCTCTCTCTAGTTTATTCTCTCTCTATGAGTAGTCTTGGAGCTTCCGCTCCCTCTTGTATGTATGAAACCTCTTCTTCTCCCTTGTGTTTATAGTGTTGGAGTGGATTCTCGCTCTATTTGTAATGAAGGTCACTTCAGGTTCTCTCTCTCTTGAGTGTCCCTCCCCTTTTCTTTCTTTCAAAGCCTTAAAAGTTCTTTCTATTCGGCGGCTCACTGTGCACACATGGTCCATCTGTTTCCCAAGCCACCATGCAAACTTCTTCCCCTCTTCTAGGTGAAATCTATGAGGAGTGGATCGTTGATGAAGGTGGAGTCTTGAGGGAGCATCCTGCTCAGGCAAAATTAGCCTGAGTGGAGGGTAGTTTTCATGACAGTTTGACCCCCTGTTAGTGTTTTTCTCATAACTTTCTGCTCGATAGTTCGATTGTAATGAAATTTATATCAGCGCAAAGCTCTCTTCAAGGGCACGTTTCTATGTAATCAGATCTTGAATCAGATATTGCTGCAAAAAGTTATGAGTCTCTATGTCTAACAGTCTGTTTTCATAATAGTTTTTACCCTCGTCTAGTAAACTGTCCATAACTTTTTGGCCGCTTCTCTGTTTCTTACGAAACATATATCAGCACGAAGCTCTCTTTAAGGAGCATGTCTCTATGTACTTGATCCTTAATTAGATACTACTGCAAAATGTTATGAGTCTCTATGTTTGACAGTCTATTTTCATGATAGTTTTTACCCCCTTCCAGTAAACTGTCCATATCTCTTCAATCGTCTGTCTCTTTTCAATGAAACTTGTCTGCTTGAATCTCTGATATCATGTCTCTACTGAAAGTTATAGGCCTTTGTGTCTAATACAGTTTGTAGAGTGTTTTGAGCTAAGTATAAAGGTGTCTATGAAGGAGGTGCCATGTTTCCTCGGAATCTACCCATCCGACCTAATAAGCCCCTTCAAACTCCTCGATATATATCAGTTCATGTCATGTTGAGCCGCAAGATCTTCTTTCAACAACGTATCACTCTTCTCTTTGGTGCAGACCGGCTCGCTGAGATTATGGCCTCTGCTGATCCTTTCCTTCTCCCTATGCTTGATTACAACATCACTTAGGATGTTACCATCTTCATTCTCATATGACGGAGGAAAGTATCTTGGCATAAAAGCTTCTTTCTAATGTCCCATTCTCAATGATAAATATCTTTGGTAGTCAGTTCGAAAGCAGTAGAAAGTGAAGAGGTGCGTGAAGTTTATTACCCCCAACTTCATGTCACATCTTTTGGTGGAGACGCCGGGTACATTTGGTATTGGATTTATCCCACCTTACGAAACGGTCTCGGGTGTACTTGATTGCATGTTATGCCTAGAAGAGGCATTGTTTTGATGAGATAAAGAAGATGCCTGGAAGAACTCCATTAGAAGAGATTGCAACCCGTTTAAGAGAACTTCAAGATTGTGAAGGTGATGCTCAAGCTATTCGTACAGTCACCATGATCATATCTTTTATGTTTGCACTGTTGAATATGTTGGTGAATCGACAATGCCGGCAGTAGGCACAATGATAGATTGCGGATTGTTCTATGCACTGGCAGCTTGGTGTGAAGAAGAGTTGAGTCTTTGGGTAGTTTTCGACTATAATAATGGAGTGGTGATTCTTAATGCTTTCAACTTCTTTTGCTATGCAAATGATGAAGAGTACAATATCTTGAAGCTTTTATGTGCACTTCCTATTGTGAGAAGGGTGATTCTAGAATGCATGTATACACAATGTTTTCATGGTGCTGGTTGGTCACTTATTTTTGAAGATTTTTTTGAGGATCAGATTGTGGAGGGTTTTTAACAAGTGGTTATGCATAATAAGTCGATCTTGGTATACTAAGGCTCTATGGGATCTTGTTCGGATCTTGTTTGGGATATTATTTGGATCTTGGTGTTTCCTTTTTGTGTTTCAGCATGGTGAAGATTCCAGTCTTTCGAGGGACCCAAGGGGAAGACCCGGAGTCTTATCTTTGGGATTTTGTTCGAGGATGCCGGCTTTCTGGATGGTCCATGAAGGATTGGGCGGAGATGTTGCCTGATTTTCTTGAAGGTGTAGCCTTGAGTTGGCATGAGACCTTGCCGAACTCTACCAAGGAGGACTGGGACCAAGTGGTGGCAACAATGAAGCAGAGATTTGGGACAGTGGAGTCGCTAAATGCTTTGATGTTGCAGTTGGACTGGTTCTATCAAGGAGAGGGTGACTTGGTCTCTGCGTTGGCAATCCAATATGAAACTTTATGGACAAAGTATGAAAGGGCACCTTTGCGAGCCATGGCATCTACATCATCCGCCCCTCAAAGTCTCTCAGGGATGGAGCACTTAAAGATGAGCAAATTTGTTATGGCTTTGGAGCCTGGTCTTCGCTCAAAAGTAATGAGTAAAGATCCAACAACATACGTGGAGGCACTTCGCATTGCAACCAAGAAAGAAGCTTCTCTAAAGATCGAATCCTCTTTTGTGTCTTCAACAGCTTCAACTTCTAAGGTGGAGGTAATGGGCACTCCTCAGGTACCAAAGTCCTATGAGTTAGATCATAATATCTCCCAATTGATGGCAGAGTTTGCTGATTTGAAATTGCATTTGGTTAATGCACGACAACCTAGAGCACCAAAGAGTGAAGATAGGCCTCGAGATAGGAGTGGGGTCACTTGCTATGAATGTAATGAAAAAGGTCACTATCGCCCCGAGTGTCCTAGATTGAGAAAGAAAGAAGAAAAACAAGTATCCTTGTTAGAAGCTTCTTCAAGGGATGAGGAAAGAGAGGTAATGATGGCTAAATGGGGGCGTGGTAAAGCAAAAGAAGAAGAAGAAAGCAAGGAAGGGATATTTGCAAAATGGTTGTCAGAGCTTCAAGAGTTCTCTTTCTCTTTTGTCACTGAAAATACCACTAGGTCCACTATGGCAGATTTGCTCACAGGATGGGAGGATCTAGGAGAAGAAAAGAAATGTAAGGAGAACATTAAAGATGAAAGGGATACACCACCAACAGCTTTTGTTTTGTATTTTGATGGGGCTTTTAGTCCTTCATGCCAACAAGGAGCCGGGGGGATAGTCTTGATGAATCCTGAAGGTCAAGAGCTGTGGGCAAGAGGACAAGAGCTTCCAAGTATCACAACTAACAATGCAACAGAGTATAATGCTTTGATTCTTGGTTTGGAGGGTTGTCTTCAAAGTCAAGTTAAAGAATTGGAAGTAAGAGAAGATTCTCAGCTTATTATAAAGCAAATGCAAGGGCATTACAAGACAAGAAGTCCTCATTTGACGGAGCTTAATCAAAAGGCTATGGCACTATGTAGTCAGTATGATTTTTGCAAGTTTGTTCATATAAACAGAAAAGAAAATCAAAGGGTAGATGAGTTCGCTACTCAAGCCATTGTAGTACAAGACTGGGGGGTGGTTTCTTTGGTAGACACTGGATGGCCAGAACTGCAAGATGTTCAGCAATATGTGGAAGAAGGCATGTTTCCTCAAGGGTTAACTCCACAACAGAAGCAAAGATTGGTAAGGAAGGCTTGTCCCTATACTATTGTTGATGACATTCTTTATAAATTGGGAAAAGATAAGGTGCTCCGTCGGGTGGTCCATCCCATGGAGACTAGGAGAATCCTAGAAATGTGTCATGAATGCTCTGGTCATTTTGCTTCAGCAAGCACAGCTAGGAGAATTCTTAATGCAAGATACTTTTGGCAATGCCTCCATAAGGATGTATATGAATGATGTCGAAGTTGTAAAGTATGCCAAAAGTTTGGAAGGCGACAGTTGATTCCTGGGCCCTTGAAGCCTATTCCAACATATGGACCATTTGAGAGGTGGGGGTTGGACTTTGTGGGACCACTCCCTCGCTCATCTCAAGGCAAGCATTATTTATTGGTGGCCACAGATTATGCGACTCGATGGGCAGAGGCCAAGGCCACAGTCAATAGCAAGGCAAGCACAGTTGCAAAATTTCTCTTTGATCAAATTTGTTCACGCTTTGGTTGTCCTTTGGAAATTCTCACTGATGGAGGAACCTCTTTTAGAAATGAACTAATTGAAGATGTGGTGCATAAGCTAAAGATAAATCATAGCATGTCCACGCCATACTATCCCCAATGTAATGGCTTGGTTGAGAAAACAAATGGATTGTTGTGCTTGTTGACACCAAGAAAAGGCATTGGGATAGGCACTTGGCAGAAGTTTTATGGGCTTACAGAACCACACACAAGCTAGCTATTGGGTTTACACCATTCCAACTAGTGTATGGAATAGAAGACATTTTACCCATTGAATTGGAGATACATAGTCTTCGCACAGCTGTAGCAAGAATAGAAGGACAGGAGGATGCCTATGCTCAACGCTTGGTACAGCTAGAAGCCTTGGATGAATGCAGATTACAGGCCTTACAAAACTTGGAATCTTCTCAAAAAAGGTGCAAGGCCCGTTTTGACTCCAAATTACGCAAGAAGAAAGATATTGCAGAAGGAGATTTGGTAATGAGATTTGAGAGCCGTTTGGACAAGCGGCTAGACAAAAAGTTTATCGATCGATGGGAGGGACCATATCGAGTCAAAAAGAAGTTCACGAATGGAACCTGTCAGCTTGAGCAGGTTGATGGCATGGTGATACCCGGACGCACCAATGAGTATCGCCTTAAATTTTTCTATGCTCGACCACCTTGAGGGCCAGTAGACCCTCTCTGTACTAGAGAGGATTTGCTAGGGGGGGAAAGATGTGATGCCAAAAATTGATATTTTGAATTTGGCATTGGTATTGTTTTTCTCTATGTTTGATAAGAGTTTGAGTATCAAGTGATAGCCTAGCAGCTCTCACTTATTTCTATTTTCTATGATATTGTATGGGATGGAGAGGATGAGTGGAATGGCTCATTGTAAATACCATAGGTATGAATTATAAATACCTTGGTATGGGGTGAGAGTTATTTGTGTATGGGATATTATGGAGTTTTTTAGAAAATAGGAAGAGTGAGTCATATAAAGAGGTGGGCTCATGTCCATGTGTTCCAATAATATAAGAGAGGCCACATGCCAAGCGTATGGAAGGCATGTAGAGGAGTGTGAAGTCAAGAGGAATCCTTCTAGAACTTCTATGTGGAATAAGGAGGATGTGGACATGTGGAAAAGAGAGGGTCCCTATGGGCTCCATGTGAAAAGACTCCTGACTTTCTCAATATTTTAAGAGTCTTGAGCATCTTTTGATGGAACACATGGCAAGAGTAGCCAAAAAGAACGTGGATGGTGACATACGTGCTTATGTGATTGATGGGGAAAGGAATCTACATGCAGCAATTGTAAATGGGTGAAGGAGGGTAACAAAATCTCTATAAAAGGAGCCCTCCTCTCCCTTGTTCATCAAGCTCTTCCACCATTAGGCCTCATCTTATTGTAGCTCTAGTCTCCCCAAGCCTCTTCCATGAGCCTTCTCTCCCTCTTGTAGATATTCTCTTATGTAGACTCTTGAGTCCATCTCTCTCTAGTTTATTCTCTCTCTATGAGTAGTCTTAGAGCTTCTGCTCTCTCTTGTATGTATAAAACCTCTTCTTCTCCCTTGTGTTTGTAGTGTTGGAGTGGATTCTCACTCTACTTGTAATGAAGCTCACTTCAGGTTCTCTCTCTCTTGAGTGTCCCTCCCCTTTTCTTTCTTTCAAAGCCTTAAAAGTTCTTTCTATTCGGTGGCTCACTGTGCACACATGGTCCATTTGTTTCTCGAGCCACCATGCAAACTTCTTCCCCTCTTGTAGGCGAAATCTATGAGGAGTGGATCGTTGGTGAAGGTGGAGTCTTGAGGGAGCCATTAGGAAAAAAGGGAGCTCATTTTGGGGCCTTTTACGGTTTGGAAAAATAAGCTCTCAACCAATCAATAGAAGGCCAACGTAACGTTGAAAATTCACGAAAATAAGAGAAAATAGAAAAAAGAAACAATACTTTATGTAAGTACAAGCGTGCTACATTAATGAGGAGATTGGTTTTTTATTCGTAGAAGATCTTTGGACAAGAAGATAGAATCTAAACTAACATTTTATCTGACAAGATCCTTCCCGCTTCCACCTTCCTTTGAATTTTCAAATATTGTGCCGCCTTTCGTGCGAAAGGTCTACCATTCTACACCATTGCCTCATTGTGCAACTGCCTTCCTTTTCCAAAACTGCTCCCTTGATCCTGTTTGGCGTAGAGTAAGATGTTTCTCGTCAACTGTCTGTTTGCCCACTTTCTCTTTCTTGAAACTTCAAATTGTTATCTTAGTTACATTACTTTGCTATTCTTACAGATTCAGAAAATCTCCATGGTGAACCAAAACCACGGCCGTTCTTGTGCAAGACGCTCTGTGGATGATAATGCTACGAAGGCAGAATTATACCAAACATCCTTACCCCGTCGACCTGCTTCTTCTATTTCGTCGGTAGAGAATTCAAGTACAGTCAAAACAGAAGGAAATTGGGAAAGGTTTAGTGTTTCGAAAGGAGCATGGGTGCTCATGCAACCTAGCAAAAGAAAAAGACCCCAGACAAAAAACATTTTCTTGGCATCGTGGAAGGGAAGAGTACGAGATTTTAAAATCACCAAAGGGAAGATATCCGTGAAAGAAGTTTTGATTCAGCACGTGTACATGCATAAAGAACTTGTCTTGCGAGACTATCCAAAAAATCTTCCGCAACACAGGCCTAATTGTATATTTTTCTATTGTGGTTTTTTCCTTCATGAGGTGTATGGATTTTTAAGATGAAGCTTTCTCTCTTAACTTATTGACATTCTTGTGTTGTTTTATTTCAGATTTATATCCTTCATCGTATGAGACATGGCAAAACATCGATTGTATTCTGGGATTTATAGATGTTCTGCATGGATCGATAGGAGAACAACAATACCAAGGTCGATGTGCAACAGAGCTAGCTCAATCGGGTATATTTTTTACTGATCATTTTTATCAGTTGCTGGACAAAGCTAACACACATGGTGTATTAATAAAACAAGACCTTCCGGCATGGAATTCGGTGGATTGGCCTCACCCACATTCTAGTGTTACAGAGGCATATAGGGCGAAGCTTTTTACAGAAGTACAGAAAGCTCTGAGGCCCAATATTGCCACTAGGATAGTAAAAATTTCTTTGTGCATGCCTCTCACAGTTTTTGTAGACTTGTTTAATACCTTTCCAGTAAAGGTTTCAAAAACAATGCTCACAGTTAAAGCAACAAATTCGGCATGCATGCCACAATTTTTGGATAAAGGTTGGGATAAGAAGACATGTAGTTCAGTGTTTTGTGAGGTGGTCCAACCTTCTATGCAACTGAAGTACATGGTTGCATCACAAAATCTTATTTTCTCTTTTTATTACAAGCGCAGTCGAATGCTAGGTTCAAAGCTTGTCCCAATGGACCAAGATGAAGAGTCGTTTGGTGCACAAAATAAACTTATTGATATTGATGTTCTTGAGAATGGTGATGTGGTAGCCAGTATCTCGTTAAGAGAATGTTGCTCCCTAGCTCAATTACGCAGTGACATTCTGTTTGAGACTGAAGGTTCTATCTCAAACGACTTTTTATTTATCTACAAGAACAGAAAGGTACACCATCTGATTTATCCTAGTCTCTATAAGCATTGCTATTAGTTTAATTTACCACTCTAATTCATATTGCTTTTTTGCAGTTACTCAGAAGAAGAGAGAGCTCAGTTAAATGCAAAGACATAGAAAATTTTAAAATTGAGATCACACATACTCCATAAAGAAAGGTTTTGTATTCAATCAAGTAAGATTTTGTACAGAATTGTTTAGCTGAATCTGTAGAACATATTTCTAACATCCATTTTCTATTTATGTACAGTTTCATCCAGAGGCTGCTCTACATTTTCTGGAGGATCTTCTCTCTGCTGCTCCATCCTGTCCGTGCTCCATCCTGTCTCCTCCACTGCCCCAGAAGCCTCTCTTTGCTGCTTCTCCACCTTCTCCTCAACATCAACAGCAGGTCTTTGCTCCTGTGTCTGCTCCTCCTCAGCACTCTGTGATTGCTCCTGTGGCTTCTGGTCCTCAACATCAGGTGCTTCATATGTGGGATCAAGGTGTATGACACCTTCTTGTACTTTAGAGCTTTCACCTAGCTCCACAGTAGCTGCTACAATAGGTTTGGGGGAGGCATAGCTCAAAAACCTCAAAATTGTATGAGCTCTAAAATTATGTACATAGTTGGGGCTGAAGCTATCCTCTTTCATCTGCAATGGCAGAGGATAATTTAGAACACTTTGTATCATTATGAATTATATTCAAGCTAAATGAAAAGTATTTTTCCTTACCAGATCTGGCTGTTCCTTTTCAAAGTAGCTTGAAAGTATATATTTTGCATTGATCAGCACCCTCCATCCACAACTACTTGAATCATTTTGTTGTGGTGTCTGTACAGTTAGAAAAAAATGTTAGAAACTGTGAGCATCAGCACAAAACAAAATTATTCAATAAGTTCAAAGACATAGCATTTAATAGACCTTTTACCTGTAGACTTAATGGCTCTATTGAATCCAACAGAGAGACATTTGGAGGACAATGATCCAATGCATCTAATAGCCTTCTAATACAACTGCAATATGTATAATTTAGTTAGTATGGTATCAAAATAATGAAGTTTTGAGTTCAGAAAGCACACACAGTACTTACAATTTCAGCTCTCTGTGTGTGTTTTTTAGAGAGTTGAATAGAAAGCACTGCTTCTGCTGGATGTCAATAGACACAAAACTCCAGTGGTCACTGCATAAGGAAAAAAGCATAAGCAAATGAAAGGCTACAAGAGTTCCCAATATTAAAGAAGAATCTTAAAAGAAGTAGTCACCCACATACCTGCTATGATATGGAAGTAGCAAAATGTCAATTACTTCAAAATTGCAGTGTTTGAACCAGCTGGAAATACTCATGGGAGTCTCTTTTGCATCTCTTAATCTAGAAGAAATGGCTGGATCAACAATATGGACTGTATGTTGTACAGAGGGATGAAGCCAGCTTCTCATCATGCTGCATAGGATCAGAACATAATTAGGGTAGGTTATAAAAGAGTTACAAGGAGGATTGATTTGCAAAAAATGTAAAATCTAAAGACACTTACTAGAGCATTGCAAGAATGATAGTATCTGAGCAATACTCATTCTTGTTAGCCAATGTTGCTAAGCATTGTTTTGTCAAATCAAAATCATTGACTGAAACTTCATCCTCAATATGTACAACTACATCAGGGCCCAGCTCCTTCAACCTTCTATGTATGTGTAGCTCCTTCTTTCCAGTTTCCACATCTATCACAGATTTTGTTTCTTTTACTTGCTGCTTCAGTGAGTCCTCATAAGCAGCCTTCCCTCTGGTGTTCTTTGAGTGTGTTACCTCAACAACCTTTACCTCATCAACCTTGACCTTCCTTGTAGGTGGAATTAGCAATATATCTCTCATTTTGATGTCCTGCCATTCCACAGGATGAACCAGCTTGTCATATCTCCATCTCACTCTGGACAAAGTGTTGAAATCTTTGGCCATCAAAGTCACCCTGTGAGCATGGGCTGCTACAAGCATTGCATCCTCAAAATATTTCTCCAGGTAATCCTCTGCCATTTCCTGCAAGGAAAGAATGGCAGTTCTATTCCACCTGAACCCAAGGTTCCAACTGTCACAAATTTCTCTCACCAGTCTTTGAAAGGGTGCTTTGGGTATTGCAAAACCTATGGCTTTCTGTTGCCTCCTTATTTCCCTAAGCACACCTGCACCCTTATTCAATCTTTTGGCCTTTTGCTTGAGCAAGCTCATTGGCTTACCCTTCCTGCCATGTGAAGCTCTTCCCTTTGGAGGAACACTAAACTTCTTGGAACCTGTCCCAGCTGCTGTTGCTGCAAGACCTGGTCCTTTGCCAACTTGCCTTGCAGTTGATTTGGTTCTTGCCATCACTCTGAAAAACTGCATACAAAGGATTGGAAAGAGATCAAAGACATGAAGAACATGTTTTTACAAAGAAAAGGCAATCACAGGGGTGGTAGAAGCCAAATAGAGAAATTTGCAATAAAATGCGATATGAGCAGTTTGGAATTTCAAACAGGTCCACATCGCATTTTGCTGCAAATTTTTTAAATGAAATGCTGGTGCACTCCTACAGTGATTTCTATGTTTCTCCAACCAAATATAGTATGAATGGAGGTCATTCAAGAAGATCACATGCAAATATCACACTTGAAGATCTGCATTCCTTCAGTGATTTCTCTGTCTTGGTTTGAGCCTATGCATTTCCATACAGGATGTAATTTTTCTATTTTAGGCAAGAAGATTGCAGAGGCTAAGGGGAGTCACAAAACCAGACATGTTCTCATTAAGAAAAGGCAATTACAGAGGTGGAAGAAGCCAAATAGACAAATTTGCAATAAAATGCGATATGAGCAGTTTGGAATTTCAAACAGGTCCACATCGCATTTTGCTGCAAATTTCTGAAATGACATGCTGGTGAACTTCTACAGTGATTTCTTTGTCTCTCCAGCCAAATACAGTATGAATGGAGTTTATGCAAGAAGACTACAGCTATGGAAGTCAAAAAACCAGAACATGTTCTCACAAAGAGAAGGCAATCACAGGGGTGGAAGAAGCCAAATAGAGAAATTTGCAATAAAATGCGATATGAGCAGTTTGGAATTTCAAACAGGTCCACATCGCATTTTGCTGCAAATTTTCTAAATGACATGCTGGTGCACTCCTACAGTGATTTCTATGTTTCTCCAACCAAATACAGTATGAATGGAGGTTAGGCAAGAAGATCACATGCAAATATCACACTTGAAGATCTGCTTTCCTACAGTGATTTCTTTGTCTTGGTTTGAGTCTATGCATTTCCATACAGTATGTTTTTTTTCTATTTTAGGCAAAAAGATTGCAGAGACTAAGGGGAGAACCCATTGTTCCTGACCTGGAGTCTATCTGTGGATGTGCTGTGCTGCTGAGGAGTAATCTGTGCTGAGGATGATTCTGTGCTGCTGGACAAGATGCTGATGCTGCAGAGTATGGAGGTAGGGAGGCAAGAGGGCAGAGACTGGAGGGCAAGAGTTCTAAAACAGGATACCACAAAGAAGTGCAAAATGAATTAAAGAATCACTAAATCCCACACGTGTGGAATCTAGTCGTTTTTCACATGTGTGGATGGGACCCAGATCTCTTGGAGTTTGAAATCTGGCACGTGTGAAAGTACACTTTATTCCTTGGAACTTGTGCCATTCATTATTTCATCATGAATACCACAACCACTTTTCCCTCCCCTGGATTCCAATCTCTCATCCCTGCCACGACTCTCTCCTGATCCTTTCTCTCTGATTCTTTCCTGCCCAGCACACTCCATCCAGATTGCAGCCTGCCTGAAGACAGTACTGCCAGATCTCCAGGTTACCTAGAGTGCAAGGTTCAAGCTAGAGAAAGAGCAGGAGATTTACCAGTGCAACTCAATCAGCATGGAAAAGGAAAAAAAAGGTCAGAGTTCTAGTTTGGTTTCAATGTTTTTCAACATTTATTTCTTCCATCCATTGGATTTTTTATGTCCCAATGTCTTCACTCAGCTCCATCCTTCTTCCACAATGTGGTAAATCACCCAAAAATTAGATTGTAGGTTGATATGAATAGAAACAAGAAATTTGCAACAAAATGCGAGGAGAGTGGTTTGGAATTCTCTAAACAGCCCATATCGCATTTTGCTGCAAATTCCTGTTGTGGACTCCTTGCTCATGAAAATTTTCATTCATTCCATTTTTTCTCTTGCATATGAGAGCATAGTGTCCAGGAATCACTGAAATGAAGCAAGTGCTTGATTTGACATGCACATGAACAGAACTTGAGAATTTGCAACAAAATGCGAGGAGAGTGGTTTATAGTTCTCTAAACAGCCCATATCGCATTTTGCTGCAAATTCCTGTTGTTGACACATTCCTCATGAATAGTATCACTCATTCCATTATTTCTCTTGCATGTGAGATCATAGTGTCCAGGAATCACTGAGATGAACCAAGTTCTTGATTTGACATGCACATGACCAGAATTTGAGAATTTGCAACAAAATGCGAGGAGAGTGGTTTACAATTCTCTAAACAGCCCATATCGCATTTTGCTGCAAATTCCTGTTTATTATTTGTTTCTCACTTCTACCTATTAATTTGCTACCTTTAGCCCTGTGGAGATCTTCCTTGATGATGAGAAATGTTTTTGTTTTGGAACAGCTGTTTCCCAGGCCCCACCTTTCAAGAGGAAGCTGGACTTTTCTGCTGCTATAATAAAACCTCAGCAATCACCAGGTGAGTGATGAGATGTCATGAAGGAATTATCTGGTGATATACAATGCATTCACTGATTGCATATGTCAGCATATAGAATTTATAGTATATAAGTTTTTGAATAGGCAAAAAGAAGAGGCTAGAGCAGAGTGCTGATTCTTCCATCAAAAAACAAATGGAACCAGAAGAGGACAGTTGTCCATATTTGCTCCTATTTGAGTTTCTTCACAAATGCAAGGCTCAGAGTAACTTCCATTTATACCACAGTATATTCAACATGGAGTTCTCAATGAGCTCTGTACTGGAGCAACACAAAGATTTTCTTTCAGACTATTGGGATGCCTTCAAAGAACTGACAGAGGCAGGAAGAATTGTGGGAGGTGAAAAGGTTTTTGTGCACATTAATCATATTGTCTCCAATGATAGGCTGAGGTACCATGTGAGCAGAAGATTTGACAGCCTGCCTGATCACTATAAATTCAACTGTACTTTGCACACCAGAAAGTGCAGAGTGCTGGAGGAGAGCATGGCATTTCTCATGTACATTGTCTTCAGTCAGGAGTCTTTGGATGAACAAGGGCAGGAAACAGAAGAAGAAGACACATCTGAAGCTTCTGAAAAGGAGGATGTTTCTTTGGGCTCTGAAATGGCAGAGCAAGAAGAAGATATCAACCTTCAGGATGAGGGGCTGCAAGTGGCTGCTCTTGACCTTGTTCAACTGAGGAATAAAACTCTGAGGGGAGCAGAGCCAGTTGAAGATTTTGATGTTCAGAGCAGCAACTATGCAGTGCCCATGCTTCCAGGTGTGTTGATTGGTGGAAAGGATTATGTTTTCCTCCATGATATAGAGTGTATGTTTGATTTGAGGGAGGACTATGCCATTTCCCTTATTGCCCAGGCTTCAAGGCTTGACAAGGAGGTTGGCATAGAGGATGACCAATCACTTCTGGCTTTGGAAACAATGTTTGATCCTGTAGAGGCCCTTTCATTTTGTTTCAAAGAGGCTGAAAAGTTCCAAGAGCCAGATGAAGCTGCCTTCCAGCTCACACAGGAAGCTATGAATCTCTCAGCTCTATACACAGAAAAGACTAGAGAAGAGGCTGTACAAGAAGGGAGAGGGATAAATCTTTGGAAAGATGAACTGCTTGTTGCTGATGAAAATGAGAAGGTACTTCAAATCATATACTTTGACTTCTGCTTAACTTTAGTTTTGTAGGTTGTGTATTGTCTCACTCCAATCCTTTGATATGTTGCAGCTACAAATTGAGGATGACACATTCCTCCAGAGATCAAGTGGAAGCAGGCAGGTTGGGTTTCGCAAAATGTCAGGCCTAGCTCATTATATTCATGATCTAGGCAGTGCCAAGATCTTGATTTACCATAGGCAGTTGAGCAACAATGGAGAAGCCATTGTTTACTTCCTAAAATGTTTGTCCAGGGCTTTAGGTGGACATGCTCTTTCATGGCAAAAGGAAAAGATCATTTTGATAGAGAGGTTGTCTGCCATAGATATATTTGGAGATTATGTGAATAAGCAGGCCTCTAGGGCCGCTTACTTTTTGTCTTACACTTCTTATGCATTACCATGTGGTGTTAAGGACCCCAAATATCTGGAGGGCTATGGAAAACACCAGCTTGTAAGGTTTCGAGAGCCACCCATGATCGCATCAGGCCACACAGTCCAAGAAGAGGAACAGGTGGAGAGAGCTGAAGAAAAGGATAAAGAGACAGTCGACATCAAGCCAATAAAGAAGAAAAAGACTCCAATCAAGATCAAAAAGAGAGTTCCGATGAACAGGCCCTGGGAGAAATAGGATTTAGTCATCGAATATAGCACAAACATTATATTAAATTTGAACTGATTTGTATAAAGTCTTTGATATCTGGTATGATCTTGTATAAATGATTAATAAGTTGATGATGAAATGATTTGTACATTTACATAGAGTGGTGTCGTTAAATATTAAATGAACAATATATTGAAATTGTAAACAAATTGTATTAAGTTCAGATCATATGTTTCACATTGAAATTTTTTTCATGCATAACACCAAGAGTCACTTGTTCCACTAAAAAAATTTCTATTGAATGAGTTTGAAAACATGTGGACATAACCCCAATAAGTTACAAATGAGTCCTATTCATGTTTACTTGTCCATTTATGGTTTCTAAATATCTTCGATTCCCTCCACTGTCTATGTCTCTCTGCTGCAATTGAATTGTCTAGAGCTTGTCTTCGTCTTTGCTTTTGGGCTAGAAGAAAAGCAAGCTTGATTTTGGAGCTAGCAACTTTTCTTTTAGCATGCAGCCTTTGTAGTATGCCTCGGTAAAACCATTGGAAGACTTCCTTCAGACTATTCGCCTTCTGACTCCCTCCATAGTGTTGTGTGTGTCTAAAAAATGCATTACGTGCCATGTAGTGAGACTTCTCCATGCCTTGGGTAGACCAAATAGCTGGGCATCCATACTTTTTGACAAAATAGGGAAGGTGGTTGTATATGATATGCTGTAAGACATAAGAATGCATAGTAAGTAATAAAAAAAAGAGGATCACACTTAAGTAAAAAAAAAAGATAGAACCTTACCATGTAGTGAGTTATATTGCAGGCTGTCCACGCGTCTTTCATTGACTTCCCAAAATGTTTAATTGCCTCCTCAAAGTTCTTGTAATCACTCTTTGTCCATGTTACTTTGTCACAGAACATGAAGAGTTGATCAAGAGACCTCCACACCTCTGCCTTCCTATATCGTGCTTCCCCATCTGCCTCATGATCTTTCACAGCATTATGGACTTGCTTCCACAATCCATAATTAATCTTTGAAACTGCTCTACCTTGCCTTACTTGCTTACTGTGTTTGGGTCGAGACAAGAATCTTCTTGCCTTAACACCACCAATAGAGGGCTTGATTGGTACCTCCTTGCCATTGGTAGACTTTTTAAAATCCTTTGTGATTTGAACATCTCCTCCATGCAGACCTATATCGGATAACACTTTTTCCAATGCTTGAAGAGCATCCTTTCTATTTTTTTCGGGACGGAGTTTCCAAGCAAATCCAATATATAAAAATACCAATTTCTCAATAATTCGACATAGACCATGCAATGTGCAGATGTGAACATTACATAGTGGAATGTCCAGAATGGCCTTGAAGTCAGGGTCAACTTTATCTCTATTAGGTGCTCTCTTCCACCATTTTGAATCCATTACTTGAGCTGATTCTTTGTAGTAAAGACAAGGAGACTTTGAGTTGCCTCCTTTACTAATGTTATACATGCACTTAAGTGTTTTAAGATCCCCGGCCATGTGCCACTCTACTTGAAAATCACCTTTTCCTGCAACATGGAGATTCTCGCCTTGCACTTGTCTTTTGATTATTGTTGGTATTTCCGTGTGATGAAACACCCAATCTAGTGTTTCATGGTCTTCGGTCTTCACCTGCGAGATTATAGAAAACAAAAGTATTACTATATCAGATTTGAAAACAATGACCAAAATCAAGTATAAAACAGCCCATGATCATACCTGGAACGAGCCTAACCACCATATGTGTTTCTCTGACTGCACACTAAAATACTTCGAACTCGCTTCAGTCAATGATGTATCAATCGCTCCATTCATCAATGTAATAGTAACTCTTTCCATTTTCTTTTCCTTTACAACCTCACACTCATCCAGTTTGATAACAAATTTCAAAATGCCTTTGCACTCCTCAAATGTTATTCCATAAAACTCGACCATTCTTTTTTGAAGTTGTTGCAAATCTAAAAATATATTGTTCCAAGGATCATACACAGTGGTTCCTTTAACACCATGAAATATTTCTTCAATATGGATATACTGCCCAATAAATTCATCTATACTTTCATTCAAATGACCTCTTATCCTCCACACGGTTGCTGGATTTGGCAGTAAAACTCGTTTAATCCTTTGATCTTTCAAAGTTGAGGATATCGCATGAAAAATCGAACTATATCCCTTCCTGCTAACTCCACTAACATCAAGAGCCTCTTGGATTATAGTGCCATCAACTTGATTATTGGATACAAAGTCCTCTACAACATTGCGTTTGACTGTTTTGTATTTTTTTTCCTCAATCAAACCTTTTGCTACATCGCAAGAAGCAATCCTTTCATTTGTTTAACAGGAAGAAGGTTCGGGTCCATATTTTCTTTTGTAGGCTCCAATAATTTCCTGTAATAACAACATTATATGACTATATTATTCAACACCTCCATTCTTATTTTGCGACAATCAACGAAATAGATATAGTCTGGAAGAGAGCCTTTTTGAGTATACAAAATGATAAATTTCAATCTAACCTTGCTTCCTGAATTCGTCGCTTGCATCCACCAGTCCCAGCCTTCAAATTTGCAATGTTTTTAATCTTCCTGCTACGTTGTCTGTCTCCAAGCACGGTTCTCTTCTTTCTTGCTCTTGTCAATTCTTTTTTACTCTTTGAATGCTCCTCGATTTCATTCTGCAACTGCTGCTCCAATTTTGCACGAATGGCTATCTCCTCCATCTTGGCCCCCTTTTCTTGTAGGTACATCATTTTATACGTTTTCGCAAATGCAGATTGCGCTGAAATATAACCAAGAAGTCCATTTTGTCCATCGCCGGCAAACCTCAGTAATGTGGTGGGATTGACAAATGGAGGTGTAGAGTTTTTTACTTGACATTTTGGATATATGCTTCCGTCGCACCATAAGTCAATATGTTGAAGCCCTTCTCTTCTCATATTTTCCCGCTGTTGAGCATTCAACACCGTATCCTTTCGTCTTTTTTGTGCTGGAGCATATTGTTCTTCCAAGTCGATGTGAAGATGGTGTAATCGCTTCTTCTCAGATAGTGACTCACTAGTATCGGCCATTTTTTGTGCTCCTCAGGTTGCGAAGTTTGTTTTTCAATCTCATAGTCATTTTGTAACATGAATCGTGGAAGTGTGGCGGTATCCATGTGAATATTTTGAAAACTTGCAATCACTAAGTTCAGTGATGGACTCTTAATGAAAGACCTACACACGTCGGCCAAAGAGATGCGGAATCTTTGGTAAACAAAAAAAAATCTAAGAGGATATTTAATACAAAATCGTGTTAGTCAGACAAAATATTATCTTATTCCTTTTTGAATTGACAGTTCTGTAGTCCTTACTGACAAATCTGAGCCACGTTTCCGTATTTTACTATTTTTGAGGTCTTTTAGGAGAGAAATAAATCAAAAAATAGTGAATTTCTTACAGGGCCCCAAAATGAGTTCCCTTTTTCCCTAATGATCCTGCTCAGGCGAAATTAGCCTGGGTGGAGGATAGTTTTCATGATAGTTTGACCCCCTATTAGTGTTTTACTCATAACTTTCTGCTCAATAGTCCGATTGTAATGAAATTTATATCAACGCAAAGCTCTCTTTAAGACGAACGTTTGTGATCAAATCTTGAAACAGATATTGCTGCAAAAAGTTATGAGTCTCTGTGTCTAACAGTCTGTCTTCATGATAGTTTTTACCCCCGTCTAGTAAACTATCCATAACTTTTTGGCCGCTTCTCTGTTTCTTACGAAACATATATCAGCGTGAAGCTCTCTTTAAGTGCATGTCTCTATATACTTCGATCTTGAATCAGATACTGCTACAAAATGTTATGAGTCTCTGTGTTTGACACTCTGTTTTCATAACAGTTTTTACCCCCTTCCAGTAAACTGTCCATATCTCTTCAACCGTATGTCTGTTTTCAATGAAACTTATATCAACGCGAAGCTCACTTCAAGTGCATCTCTTTGTGTGCTTGAATCTCTGATATCATGTCATGTCTCTACTGAAAGTTATAGGTCTCTATGTCTAATATAGTTTGTAGAGTGTTTTGAGCTAAGTATAAAGGTGTCTATGAAGGAGGTGCCATGTTTCCTCGGAATCTACCCATCCGACCTAATCAGCCCCTTCAAACTCCTCGATATATATCAGTTCATGTCATGTTGAGCCGTAAGATCTTCTTTCAACAACGTATCACTCTTCTCTTTGGTGCAGACCGGCTCGTTGAGATTATGGCCTCTGCTGATCCTTTCCTTCTCCCTATGCTTGATTACAACATCACTTGGGATGTTACCATCTTCATTCTTATATGAGGGAGGAAAGTATGGTGTGGTATCTTGGCATAAAAGCTTCTTTCTAATGTCCCATTCTCAATGATAAATATCTTTGGCAGTCAGTTCGAAAGCAGCAAGAAGTGAAGAGGTGCGTGAAGTTTATTACCCCAAACTTCATGTCACAACACTTTATGTGGAGGATGTGGAGCACACTAAACGACGCCAACGCAATGAAGAGATTCTTAGTGATTCTCTATCAGGTAGTGAGAAGCTCCAGTACTTGGATATGTTAGATGATTTTCCACGTCTCTTTGCAACAAGCTATTCACAGTATTTACTAGTCTCTCTTGTGGAGCACAAGATTGAGTTGAAGCCAAAAAGCAAGCCAGTTGTGCAATGCTTAAGGCAATTTTGGGTGATCCAAGCTGAGGTACTAAAGAAAGAGGTAACACAACTACTTGAGGCAGGATTCATCTTTCCTTTGATGATTTAGAATGGATATCTCCTATAGGTTATACACCAAAGAAAGGAAATAAGCGGTGGGTTTGTGTGGACTTTCGTCCTTTGAATGCATGCACTAAGAGGGATCATTTTCCTTTGCCATTCCAAGATGAAATACTAGACCAAGTAGCAGAGCATGAGATGTTTTCTGTATGTGATGGGTATTCTGGGTACTTTCAAATTTGTATTCAGGAGGAAGATCAAAAGAAAACATCATTTGTCACACCTTGGGGAGTTTTTGCTTACAAAGTCATGCCTTTTGGGTTAACCAATGCACCAGCTACATTTCAAAGGTTCATGAGTCAAGTCCTAGAGCCTTACTTGGGAAAGTTCATAAGGGTGTTTTTGGATGATTTTTGCATTTATTCTCAGTGCATAGATCATATGGAGAAGTTAAAGATGGCCTTAGCTAGGATTGATGAAGCAAAAGGGTGTCTAAATCCTAGCAAGTGTCATTTGGCTCAAATAAAAGTAGTCTTGTTGGAGCATATTGTGTCTAAAGAAGGCCTACAAATGGATCTTGACAAGGTTCAAGCAATCATGGCATTACCAAGTCCTGAGAGTGTCACTGGTGTTCGCAAAATTCGAGAAAAGAGCAAGTATTATCAATGCTTTTGTGATGATTTCATAGAGATAGTGCATCCATGAACTTGTTGACAAGAAAAGAAGTTTCTTTCCAATGGGGTATGGAGCAACAAGAGTCTCTCCAACAACTTAAGGAGGCCGTGAGTAAGGTCCCAATATTGAAGCCCCCTGATTGGTCTCAAGACTTTTATGTAAATCCAAGTGTATCTTTACATTCAATTGGTGTTGTATTACTATAAAAAGAAGAGGTAGGTAGAATGCAACCCATCTATTATGCCATCCAACAGCTTACAGATGTGGAAACAAGGTATGAAGAAATGGAGCAGCAAGCTCTCTCTTTGGTGTTTTCAGTTAGAAAGTTTTGCTCCTATTTATTACCGCGACCGTTTTTTTTCCTTACCTCTCAGTCTGTATTAGCATATCTAGTTCACAAGCCTAATCCTTTGGGGAGATTTGCAAAATGGTTGTTACAGCTTCAAGAGTTCTCTTTCTCTTTTGTCACTGAAAATACCACTAGGTCCACTATGGTAGATTTGCTCACAGGATGGGAGGATCTAGGAGAAGAAAAGAAATGTAAGGAGAACATTAAAGATGAAAGAGATATACCACCAATAGCTTTTGTTTTGTATTTTGATGGGGCTTTTAGTCCTTCACGCCAACAAGGAGCCATGGGGATGGTCTTGATGAATTCTAAAGGTCAAGAAGTATGGGCAAGAGGACAAGAGCTTCTAGGTATCACAACTAACAATGTAGTTGAGTATAATGCTTTGATTCTTGGTTTGGAGGGTTGTCTTCAAAGTCAAGTTAAAGAATTAGAAGTAAGAGGATATTCTCAACTTATTATAAATCAAATGCAAGGGCATTACAAGATAAGAAGTCCTCATTTGAAGGAGCTTAATCAAAAGACTATGGCACAATGTAGTGGATTTGATTTCTATAAGTTTGTTCATATAAATAGAAAAGAAAATCAAAGGACAGATGAGTTAGCTAAAGCCATTGTAGTACCAGACCAGGGGGTGGTTTCTTGGGTAGACACTAGATGGCCAAAACTATAAGATGTTCAGCAATATGTGGAAGAAGGCATGTTTCCTCAAGGGTTAACTCCACAACAGAAGCAGAGATTGGTTACTTTTGGCCATGCCTCGATAAGGATGTATATGAATGTCACCAATGGAGCCTATCAATTTGAGGATGTTGATGGCATGGTGATACCCGGATGCACCAGTGAGTATCGCCTTAAATTCTTCTATGCTTGACCACCTTGAGGGCGAGCAGACCCTCTCTATTATTAGAGAGGATCTGCTGGGGGGGGAAAGATGTGACGCCAAACATTGATATTTTTAATTTGGCATTGGTATTGTTTTTCTCTATGTTTGATAAGAGTTTGAGTATCAAGTGATAGCCTAGCAGCTCTCACGTATTTCTATTTTCTATGATATTGTATGGGATTAAGAGGATGAGTGGAATGGCTCATTGTAAATACCATAGGTATGAATTATAAATACCTTAGTATGGGGTGAGAGTTATTTGTGTATGGGATATTATGAGAGTTTTTAGAAAACAGGAAGACTGAGTCATATAAAGAGGTGGGCTCATGTCCATGTGTTCCAATAATATAAGAGAGGCCACATGCCAAGTGTGTGGAAGGCATGTGGAGGAGTGTGAAGTTAAGAGGAATCCTTCTAGAATTCCTATCTGGAATAAGGAGGATGTGGGCATGTGGAAAAGAGAGGGTCCCTATGGGCTTTGTGTGGGGAGACTCTTGACTTTCTCAATATTTTAAGAGTCTTGAGCATCTTGTGATGGGACACATGGCAAGAGTAGCCAAAAAGGACATGGATGGTGATACACGGGGTTGTAATTGATGGGGAAAAGAATCTATAGGCAGCAATTGTAAATGGGTGAAGGAGGGTGACAATATCTCTATAAAAAGAGCCCTCCTCTCCCTTGTTCATCAATCTCTTCCACCATTAGGCCTCATGTTGCTGTAGCTCTAGTGTCCTCAAGCCTCTTCCATGAGCCTTCTCTCCCTCTTGTAGATATTCTCTTATGTAGACTCTCGAGTCCATCTCTCTCTAGTCTATTCTCTCTCTATGAGTAGTCTTGGAGCTTTTGCTCCCTCTTGTATGTATAAAATCTCTTCTTCTCCCTTGTGTTTGTAGTGACTTCAGGTCCTCTCTCTCTTGAGTGTCTCTTCCATTTTCTTTCTTTCAAAGCCTTAAAAGTTCTTTCTATCTGGCTGCTCACTGTGCACACATGGTGCATCTGTTTCCCAAGCCACCATATAAACTTCTTCCCCTCTTTTAGGCGAAATCTATGAGGGGTGGATCGTTGATAAAGGTGGATTCTTGAGGGAGGATCCTACTTAGGCGAAATTAGCATGGGTGTAGGGCAGTTTTCATGACAATTTGACCCCTTGTTAGTGTTTTGCTCGATAGTCCAATTTTAATGAAATTTATATCACTGTGAAGCCCTCTTTAAGGCGCATGTTGCTATATGATCAGATGAGTCTCTGTGTTTGGCAGCCTATTTTCAAGATAGTTCTTACCCCCGTCTAGTAAACTATCCATAACTTTTTGGCTGCTTCTCTGTTTCTTAGAAAACATATATCAGCACGAAGCTCTCTTTAAGGCGCATGTCTCTATGTGCTTAGATCTTGAATCAGATATTGCTGAAAAATGTTATGAGTCTCTGTGTTTGACAATCTGTTTTCATGACAGTTTTTACCCCCTTCCAGTAAACTGTCCATATCTCTTCAACCATCTACTTGTTTTCAATGAGACTTATATCAGCGAAGCCCATATCAAGGTGCATTTCTTTGTGTGTTTGAATCTATGATATCATGTCTCTACTGAAAGTTATAGGCCTTTGTGTCTAATGATAGTTTATAGAGTGTTTTAAGCTGTGTAAACGTGTCTATGAAGGAGGTGCAATGTCTCCTTGGAATCTACCCATCCGACCCAATCAGCCCCTTCAAACTCCTTGATATATATCATTTCATGTCATGTTGAGCTACAAGATCTTATTTCAACAACGTATCGCTCTTCTCTTTGCCGCAGACCGGCTCGCTGAGATTATGGCCTTTGATGATCCTTTCCTTCTCCCTATGCTTGATTACAACATCACTTGGGATGTTACCATATTCATTCTCATCTGAGGGAGGAAAGTATGGTGTGGTATCTTGGCATAAAATCTTCTTTCTAATGTCCCATTCTCAATGATAAATATCTTTGTCAATCAATTTGAAAGTATCAGGAAGTGAAGAGGTGCGTGAAGTTTATTACCCCCAACTTTATGTCACATCTTTTTGTGGAAACACTAGGTACATTTGGTATTGGATTTATCCCACCTTACTAAACGGTCTCGGGTGTCCTTGATTGCATGTTATGCCTAGTATAGGCATGTGTTTTGATGAGATAAAGAAGATGCCTAGAAGAACTCCGTTAGAAGAGATTGCAACCCATTTAAGAGAACTTGAAGATTGTGAAGGTGATGCTCAAACTATTCGCATAGTCACCATGATCATATCCTTTATGTTTGCACTGTTGGATATGTTGGTGAATCGACAACGTCGGCAGTAGGCACAATGATAGATTGTGGATTGTTCCATGCACTAGCAGCTTGGTGTGAAGAAGAGTTGAGTCTTTGGGTAGTTTTCAACTATAATAGTGGAATGGTGATTCTTAATGCTTTCAACTTCTTTTGCTATGAAAATGATGAAGAGTACAATATCTTGAAACTTTTATGTGCACTTCCTTTTGTGAGAAGGGTGATTCTAGAATACATGTATACACAATGTTTTCATGGTGCTGGTTGGTCACTTATTTTTGAAGATTTTGATCACATTGTGGAGGGTTTTCAAGAAGTGGTTATGCATAATAAATTGGTCTTGGTATACTAAGGCTCTGTGGGATCTTATTTGGATCTTACTTGGGATATCATTTGGATCTTGATGTTTCCTTTTTGTGTTTCATCATGGTGAAGATTCTAGTGTTTAGAGGGACCCAAGGGGAAGACCTGGAGTCTTATCTTCAGGATTTTGTTCAAGGATGCCGGCTTTCTAGATGGTCCATGAAGGATCGAGTGGAGATTTTGCCTGATTTCCTTGAAGGTGTAGCCTTGAGTTGGCATTAGACCTTGCCAGACTCTACCAAGGAGGACTGGGATCAAGTGGTGATAGCAATGAAGCAGAGATTTGGGGCAATGGAGTCACCAAATGCTTTGATGTTGCAGTTGGACCAGTTCGATCAAGGAGAGGGTGAGATGGTCTCTGCGTTGGCAATCCGATATGAAAATTTATGGACAAAGTATGAAAGGGCACCTTTGCGAGCCATGGCATCTACATCATCGGCCCCTCAAAGTCTCTCAGGATGGAGCACTTAAAGATGAGCAAATTTGTTATGGCTTTTTAGCCTCGTCTTCACTCAAAAGTAATGAGTAAAGATTCAACAACATACATGGAGGCACTTTGCATTGCAACCAAGAAAGAAGCTTCTCTAAAGATCGAGTCCTCTTTTGTGTCTTCAATGGCTTCAACTTCTAAGGTGGAGGTAATGGGTACTCCTCAAGTACCAAAGTCCTCTAAGTTAGATCATAATATCTCTCGATTGATGGCAGAGTTTGCTGATTTGAAATTGCATTTGGTTAATGCACGACAACCTAGAGCACCAAAGAGTGAAGATAGGCCTCGAGAAAAGAGTGGGGTCACTTGCTATGAATGTAATGAAAAAGGTCACTATCGCCCCAAGTGTCCTAGATTGAGAAAGAAAGAAGAAAAACAAGTATCCTTTTTAGAAGCTTCTTCAAGGGATGAGGAAAGAGAGGTAATGATGGCTAAACGAGGGCATGGTAAAGCAAAAGAAGAAGAAGAAAGCAAGGAAGAAGTAGATGAGGAACATCAGGGAGAGGAACACTGTAGTGAGAAAAAGAAGGCATCTAGAACAAGAATTAGCTAGTCAGACTTTCCTTTAGGACAAGGAATTGGAAGCTATGACTTGTTGCTTGACCTTAAAGAAAAGGAAGCTTATATCACCTTTGGTCAATTACTTGCTTTGTCTCCAAAACTACAGAAGGAATGGGGAAAGCTAGCAAGCACAAGAGTGTCAAAGGAGAAAAAGAAGAAAAGTTCCATCCCTATTGTTCAAAAGGTAGATATAGATGTTGGTGATGATGTACCTGTGGTTGATGTGATCATTGATGGTCAAGTGATTTCTAATGTGTACATTGATGGAGATGAATCGATTAATGTCATGAGTGAGAAGACCATGATAGATGCCCCAATATTGAAGCCCTCTGATTGGTCTCAAGACTTTAATGTAAATCCAAGTATATCCTTGCATTCAATTGGTGCTGTATTGCTACAAAAGAGGGAGGCAGGTAGAATGCAACCCATCTATTATGCCAGCCAATAGCTTACAGATGTGGAAACAAGGTATGAAGAAATGGAGCAGCAAGCTCTCTCTTTGGTTTTTTCAGTCAGAAAGTTTCGCTCCTATTTATTACCTCGACCATTTTTCTTCCTTACCTCTCAGTTTGTATTAGAATATCTAGTTTGCAAGCCTAATCCTGGGGGGAGATTTGCAAAATGGTTGTCAAAGCTTCAAGAATTCTCTTTCTCTTTTGTCACTAAAAATACCACTAGGTCCACTATGGCAGATTTGTGCACAAGATGGGAGGATCTAGGAGAAGAAAAGAAATGTAAGGAGAACATTAAAGATGAAAGGGATACACCGCCAATAGCTTTTTTTTTGTATTTTGATGGGGCTTTTAGTCCTTCATGCCAACAAGGAGCCGGGGGGATAGTCTTGATGAATCCTGAAGGTCAAGAGGTGTGGGCAAGAGCACAAGAGCTTCCAGGTATCACACTTAACAATGCAGTTGAGTATAATGCTTTGATTCTTGGTTTGGAGGGTTGTCTTCAAAGTCAAGTTAAATAATTGGAAGTAAGAGGAGATTCTCAGCTTATTATAAAGCAAATGCAAGGGAATTCCAAGACAAGAAGTCCTCATTTGAAGGAGCTTAATCAAAAGGCTATGGCACTATGTAGTCAATTTGATTTTTGCAAGTTTATTCATATAAACAGAAAAGAAAATCAAAGGGCAGATGAGTTAGCTACTCAAGCCATTGTAGTACAAGACCGCGGGGTGGTTTCTTAGGTAGACACTAGATGGCAAAAACTACAAGATATTCAGAAATATGTGGAAGAAGGCATGTTTCCTTGAGGATTAACTCCACAACAGAAGCAGAGATTGGTTGCTTTTGGCCATGCCTCCATAAGGATGTATATGAATGTTACCAATGCTCGACCACCTTGAGGGCCAGCAAACCCTCTCTGTCATTAGAGAGGATTTGCTGGGGGGGGAAGATGTGACGCCAAAAGTTGATATTTTTAATTTCACATTGGTATTGTTTTTCTCTATTTTTTATAAGAGTTTGAGTATCAAGTGATAGCCTAGTGGTTCTCACTTATTTCTATTTTCTATGATATTGTATGGGATTGAGAGGATGAGTGGAATGGCTCATTGTAAATACCATAGGTATGAATTATAAATACCTTGGTATGGAGTGAGAGTTATTTGTATATTGGATATTATGGAGTTTTTAGAAAATAGGAAGAGTGAGTCATATAAAGAGGTGGGCTCATGTCCATGTGTTCCAATAATATAAGAGAGGCCACATGCCAAGCGTGTGGAAGGCATGTGGAGGAGTGTGAAGTCAAGAGGAATCCTTCTAGAATTCCTATGTAGAATAAGGAGGATGTGGACATGGAAAACAGAGGGTCCTTGTGGGCTCCATGTGGGGAGACTTGCCTTTCTCAATATTTTAAGAGTCTTGAGCATCTTGTGATGGGACACATGGCAAGAGTAGCCAAAAAGGACATGGATGGTGACATACGTGCTTATGTGATTGATGGGAAAAATAATCTAGTGGTAGTAATTGTAAATGGGTGAAGGAGGGTAACAAAATCTCTATAAAAGGAGCCCTCCTCTCCCTTGTTCATCAATCTCTTCCACCATTAGGCCTCATGTTGCTGTAGCTCTAGTCTCCTCAAGACTCTTCTATGAGCCTTCTCTCCCTCTTGTAGATATTCTCTTATGTAGACTCTTGAGTCCATCTCTCTCTAGTTTATTCTCTCTCTATGAGTAGTCTTGGAGCTTCTGCTCCCTCTTGTATGTATCAAACCTCTTCTTCTCCCTTGTGTTTTTAGTGTTGGAGTGGATTCTCACTCTATTGGTAATGAAGGTCACTTCAGGTTCTCTCTATCTTGAGTGTCTCTTCCCTTTTCTTTCTTTCAAAGCCTTAAAAGTTCTTTCTATTTGGCTGCTCACTGTGCACACATGGTCCATCTGTTTCCTGAGCCACCATGCAAACTTCTTCCCCTCTTCTAGAAAAAATCTATGAGGGGTGGATCGTTGATGAAGGTGGAGTCTTGGGGGAGCATCCTGCTCAAGCGAAATTAGCATGGGTGGAAGCTAGTTTTCATGATAGTTTGACCCCCTATTAGTGTTTTGCTCATAACTTTCTGCTCGATAGTCCGATTTTAATGAAATTTATATCAGCGCGAAGCTCTCTTTAAGAGCATGTTTTATTTGATCAAATCTTAAATCAAATACTGTTGCAGAAATTGATGAGTCTCTATGTTTGACAGTCTATTTTCATGATAGTTTTTATTTCTTACAAAACATATATTAGCGCGAAGCTCTCTTTAAGGCACATGTCTTTATGTGCTTAGATCTTGAATGAGATATTGCTTGAAAATTTTATGAGTTTCTATGTTTGACAGTCTGTTTTGATGACAGTTTTTACCCCCTTCGAGTAAACTGTCCATATCTCTTCAATCGTCTATTTGTTTTTAATGAAACTTATATCAGCGCGAAGCCCATCTCTGTTGGAAGGCTGAAAGGAAAGGAAAGAGTGGACACAAACTCAGAATACTTGCATTACTTGCTTGTAGAATGAAGAAGAGTGAGGTCCTTAAGTAGGCACCTCATACATGCTCACTGACATCACTGATGACTTCAGAGCTCCACAATCATCTCCTCAATCTGCTCCTAGATTCTCTCAATCATCCTATGTGGCTCTCTACCACCTAACTGTGCTTGTGGGCACCTAACTGTGCCTCTAGCACTCACACATAGAAACATAAGGTGTGCCTGAGGCATACACCTTGAGATATCCCAACAAACCCCCCCTCAAGGGAATGCCTCAGGCTATGTCAAGGATACATCTAGTCTCATAGTTTCTCATGCCATCTCATGGTGGTCAAGGATAAATCTATGGCTAGGTTCTCATGCTAGCAAGGGTTCCCTTGGGTGTAAGGTATACAGAAAGGGATACAAAAAGACTTTCCAATGGTTATCTCCCCTGCATGTACATGCACACAATGTCTGCAGGAGGTACCATGGAACAAAACATACACATGGCCTATATCATAAGGTGACCAGAGGTGTTTACAAAACACACAAAACACAATAGTTTATTTGCATTCATTTTGGAGGACTATCCAGGCTGAGTACCTTGACATAAAAAGAGAGATCTGGAGCATACATAGAGATGTTTTAAATGCATAATCTTCAAAGGATGCCTCATCTTGTGGAGGCAAAATATCCATGTCAAGGCAAGGTCTTACCACATGGGCAGTGTTTAGTGCCTTATAAGATGCCTTATAAGATGGTACTATGATAGAACAAGTGGATCTGAAAATCATATCCTTCAAGAGAAAAATTATCTTGTCGTCTCCATAGTTGTGTAGAGAAGCATATCTTAGGTATCTGACCTTCATCTTTTTCTTGTACTTGGAGTCAAATAAAAGTGCCATGAGAGGGTAGATCTCTATAGTTGCTTCCTTTTTGGCAACCATTGTCTTGGCAATCTTCAACAAGGAAGTCAGGTTGGCATTTTCATCCTTTGTAGCATAACAAGACAGCATAACAAGACATTGCTTTATGTTTTGGCTTTTCACATATTTTGCATAAGCAAGCCATGAGAGGCTCTAACCCAGGTATTGGGTAGTGTCTTCTCTCTTACAGGGCTTAGAATAACAACTGAAATGCTTCAAAATATAAGCATTTAATGTAGCAAAGTCTTGTGACCAAATTTCAAACAATGATGCTTCTGCTTACATGCTTCATAGAAGTGGCTAAAATGAATACTTTCCAATCAAAACCAGGTCTAGCAATTCAAAACAAAACTGAAGCCACACTTGTACTAAAGTTATTGAAAGTTTCAAAAAACCAGAAATGCTAGAGTAGCATTTTATGTAGCATCATGTTCAAAAACTTGTCCAAAACTGTCAAAACCAAAAGGCTGAACTTGGAGGGCTTGTAGCTCACTCTTCAAAGCAAGGAAAAGAGGGCTTTTTGAAGCAAAAGAAAGCTCATATATCAGAGAGGGTCCAACACAGAGGTTGGACAAAATGGTGCGCACTTTTGCCCGGGAGAGTTGCTACAGGCTGAACCTGAGTTTTGATGATTTCTCCCTCGTTACTAAACCAAATGACCTAAAAAATGGCTCAAAATCTTCGTCTAGAGGTCGCCCATCTACTCCTAAAAGGGCTCAGGCAATGGCAGAGCAGGCAGGGAGTATTGAGCAATAGAAGAAATTCGCTGTTTGGAGAATGGCAGCCACCACAGATGTTTTTTTCTCAATTGCTTGCAGGTGGAAGTTTGCCCATACTAGAGGAGTTTCCAGCTCAGAGGGTTTGGGCAATGGTCGTTTGTAGGCAGAGAACCAAGCTCTCTAAGATTTTGGGAAGAAGGAGGAAGATGGGGAAGAAGAAGATGAAGAAGATGATGATGATGTGGCAAACATGGGCTCAAGGGGGATCAAAGGGCTCTGATACCATGTTGGAAGGCTGAAAGGAAAGGAAAGAGTGGACACAAACTCAGAATACTTGCATTACTTGCTTGTAGAATGAAGAAGAGTGAGGTCCTTAAGTAGGCACCTCATACATGCTCACTGACATCACTGATGACTTTAGAGCTCCACAATCATCTCCTCAATCTGCTCCTAGATTCTCTCAATCATCCTATGTGGCTCTCCACCACCTAACTGTGCTTGTGGGCACCTAACTGTGCCTCTAGCACTCACACATAGAAACATAAGGTGTGCCTGAGGCATACACCTTGAGATATCCCAACAATCTCAAGGCCCATTTCTTTGTGTGTTTGAATTTTTGATATCATATCTCTACTGAAATTCATAGGCCTCTGTGTCTAATGATAGTTTGTAGAGTGTTTTGAGCTGTGTAAAGGTGTCTATGAAGGAGGTGCAATGTTTCCTCGGAATCTAGCCATCTGACCCAATCAACCCCTTCAAACTCCTCGATATATATCAGTTCATGTCATGTTGAGCACAAGATCTTCTTTCAACAATGTATCGCTCTTCTCTTTGGCACAGACTGCTGGCTCATTGAGATTATGGCCTCTGTTGATCCTTTCCTTCTCCCTATGCTTGATTACAACATCACTTGGGATGTTACCATCTTCATTCTCATCTGAGGGAGGAAAGTATGGTGTGGTATCTTGGCATAAAATCTTCTTTCTAATGTCCCATTCTCAATGATAAATATCTTTGTCAGCAGACAGTTCGAAAGTAGCAAGAAGTGAAGAGGTGCATGAAGTTTATTACCCCTAATAAATATCTTTGTCAGTCAGTTCGAAAGCAACAGGAAGTGAAGAGGTGTGTGAAGTAAATATTACCCCCAAATTCATGTGACAACACCAAGGAGCGTGTCTTTTTACGGATGTGCATCACACTGAGAAAAAACGGTATTTAATGCTTGATCGACAATGCAAATCTTCTCTAATGGGCATAATACTTTGCACGCACATCCAAATAGCTGGTATTTACTTGCATGAAAAGTGGTAAACCCATCCCATAAGTACTTTTTCAGATAACACATGTGGGAGCGCATTTTTTGACTGTGGTGCATAACACTAGGGGGAAAATGGTATATAGTATGTGATCGACCATGCAAATCATATCCGATGGACACAATACTTTCCACACATCTCAACGTTGTTGGTATTGACTTGCAAGAAAATTCAAACCCCCATCCAATATGTACTTGTTTCAATAACACACCTAGGACCGTGTTTTTTTGTGGTTGTGCATGACACTAAGGTAAAAACGGTGTTTAATTCTTGATCGACCATAGAAAGCATATCCAATGGGCACAATACTTTGCCCACACATCACACTAGGTTGTATTTACTTTCTTGAAAAGTGGCACCCCCATCCGATAAGTACTTGTTCAAATAACACACCTAGGACCGTGTTTTTTATTGGTTGTGCATGACACTAAGGCAAAAATGGTGTTTAATTCTTGATCAACCATAGAAACCATATCCTATGGGAAAAATCATTTGCACACACCTCAACCTAAGTGGTATTGAGTTGCATGAAATGTGGTACACCCATTGGATAAGTACTTGTTCAGAGAAGACACCTAGGAGCGTGCTTTTTAACGGATGTGCATCACACTCAGGGAAAAACGGTGTTTAATGCTTGATCCACAATGCAAAGCCTATTTGATTGGAAAAATACTTTGCACACACTGCAACCTGGGTGGTATTTACTTGTATGCAAAGTGGAGCACCCATCCCATAACTACTTGTTTGCATAACACTCCTGGGAGTGCGTTTTTTGACAGTTGTGCATAACACTAGGGGTCATGATGCATGATCGAACATGAAAATCATATCTGATGGGTACAATACTTTGCACTCACCTCAACCTAGGTAGTATTTATTTGTATGCAATGTGGCATGCCATTTCGATAAGTACTTGTTTGAATAACACACCTAGGATAGTGTTTTTTGATGCTTGTGCATGACACTAAGGCAAAAATAATGTTGAATTCTTGGTTGACAATGCAAGTCATATCTAATCGGCATAATAGTTTTCGTCGGCCTCATCAAATGTGGTATTAACTTGCATGCAAAGTGGCACACCCATTGCATAAGTATTTGTTCAGATAATACACCTAGGAGTGCGTTTTTTGACGATGCTGCACAACACTAGGGAGAAAACAGTGTATATTGTGTGATTGACCATAAAAATTATATCCAATGGACACAATACTTATATGCGACTTAACCTAGGTGGTATTGAATTGTAGGCAAAGTGGTGCCCCCATACGATAAGTACTTGCTCGAAAATAACACACCTAGGACCATTTTTTTTTATGGTGTTCATAACATTACAGGATAAACAGTGTATAATGCATGATCGACCATGCAAATAATATCAGATGGACACAATGCTTTGCACCTGCCTTAAACTAGGTGGTATTAGCTGTTGTGCAAAGTGGATTGCCCATTCGATAAGCACTTGTTTGAATAACACTCCTAGGATAGTGTTTTTTGATGGCTGTGCATGACACTAAGGCAAAAACTGTGTCTAATTCTTAATTGACCATAAAAATCATGTAACACACCTAGGAGAATCTTTTTTAACGGATGTGCATCACATTGAGGAAAAAATGATGTTTAATGCTTGATCGACAATGCAAAGCCTATCCAATGGGCATAATACTTTGCATGTGCCTCAACCTAGTGGTATTGACTTGAATGCAAAGTGGCGCCCCCATTCGATAAGTACTTATTTGGATAACACACCTAAGATTTTGTGAAGTTATCAGTTTTTAAAAGGCATGATTCAATGGATAAATGATTTTGAGTAACAATTGACATTGGAAAATTATTTGTGAGGTTAGTAGTTTCAAAAAATGTGTAGCTTACAACCAACCTCTCGATAGGTGCACATTCAACATACAATAAACAAAGCCTTATACAAGAAAGAAAGAGTGTTGGAAAGAGAGACCTTACCAGTGTACTATTGTCGAAAAGAGAGATCTTGGGAAAGAGAATGTCGTGTGTGTTCAGTGAGGAAGGGATGAAAGAATGTTTTAGGAGAATGTCAACTTTTTTATTTAGGAGAATGTCGACTCTTTTGTTTGTACTTTAAATTCAAATCGTACCGCACTTTGTTTGCACTTCAAATTTAAATTGCCCCTTCAAATTTGAATCTCTCGGGCAAATTTTCTCCTAAACTCTTTAGAAAATAGAATTCTTCTCATTTTGATTCTCACTTTCTTTCACTTGTCTCTCATTTCCATTCTCGTTCGGTAAGCTTCTGACTCTCTTCTAACTCCCTAATCAACTCTCCTCTTCTCCTCCTAATTGACATTTTCCTCTCCTAATCTACTTCCATGTTGATCAACGTCTCGTCCCCCCCAATTGATGTCCCTCTTGATCATTTGTCAACCCTAAGAAGTAGAGATTTTCCTCCCTCCTCCTCTCGTCCCCATAAGCCTTCTACTTATCCCCATAATCGCCTCCCCTTACTCTTGCCAGTCGCTCCATAAATCCCCTCCCTTTACTCCTGCTAGCCACTCGATAATCTCCTCCCTTATGCTCCCTAAATCTCCTCCCCTTACTTCCCTCCTCCCCTTACTTCCGCCCCGCTAGTCGGCGAGGGGTAAGGAAAAGGGGAGCTCCCACTCCCCTTACTCCTCAATGGCCACGACTGCAAAGGGTTAAGGGAAGGGGGGAAGACCCCATCCCTTTACCCCCTAGCGGCTGTAGCTACTAAGGAGCAGGGATGTTTTTATCGAAGCTATGCTTATATATTAATATAAAATCTTGGCAAAAGTTCTGAAGCTCCCCTTACTCCTCGATGGCCACGGTCGCCAGGGCGTAAGGGAAGGGGGGAAGACCACATCCCCTTACCCCCTAGTGACTGTAGCTACTGAGGAGCGGGGATGTTTTTATTGAAGTTATGCTTATATATTAATATAAAATCTTGGCAAAAGTTTTGAAGCTGATTTTTTTTCTAGCATATGGTCTATTTGAGATGTGGGGTTTGGATTTTGTTGGCCCCCTTCCTCATTCTTCATAAGGGAAGTATTACATATTAGTTGCAACTGATTATGCAACTAGATGGGTAGAAGCAAAAGCCACTGTCAACAACAAAGCAACAACGGTGGCATCATTTCTCAAGGAGAATGTGCCCATTTTGGTTGCCCTTTGGAAATCCTTACAACTGGAGGGAGGTCTTTTAGGAATGAGTTGATTGATACTTTGGTGCACAAATTGAAAATAAATCATCTCATATCAACTCCATATTATCCCCAATGCAATGCTCTTGTGGAACAAACTAATGGTTTGCTTTGTGGGCCCTTGTCTAAGCTAGTAGACACCATGAAAAGGAAGTGGGATGTGCATATACCAGAGATTTTGTGGGCTTATAGAACCACTCATAAGCTCTCCCTTGGTTTCACACCTTTTCAGCTAGTATATGGAGTGGAGGCCAAAGCCTTCACACATCTTTTTCTCCATTCTGCAACGAAGAAGAAACACATGCCCAATGTCTAGTACAGCTAAAGACCTTGGATGAGAAGTGGCTTCAAGCACTTCAACTTATGGAGGCAGCACAACAACGTCACAAAGCAAGGTATGAAGCCCTTACCAAGAAGAACAAGAAGCCAGAACTCCAAGAAGAAAGCTTGGTCATGAAGTTTGATGGTCATGTGAAGAAGTGGTATTAACTAGAAAAGAATTAGAGGCATGATGCTAGACGCAAGGCATGGCGACGCTCGAGGGCCATAGAGGAAAAGGGAACATGGGGAAAGAAGCATTAACATAGGTGGGGAAAAAGGATTAGAGGGGTGGGAATGAAGAGAGGGACTATGCCACAAGGGGGAAGGGAGATGGGGAAGAGGAGCATGTACACGATGGGAGGTGGAATGTAGAGATGGAGACATCAAGGGAAGAGAGTCATGCTTTATTTGAAAGGAAGGATGGGGGGGGGAAATCAAAGTACTAGCTAGGTGGCTTTACAAGAATGAGCGTATTCCATCAAGGAATAGCCCCCTCCTTTTATAGCCAAAGGGGGTGTCTCCCAATAAATGCATCCTCCCACATGCATGGTTTGTGTGGAAGAGTGTCCCATGTGGGCTAGGTGGTTATGCACTCTCAATTGTGTGCGACAACCCTTTGCCTCATTTTTCCACATACATCAACCCCCATATCCCAAGACTAAGATACCCCCTTGGCCTCTTCCCAGTTTATAATATGTTCAAACATCTAGGAGGACAAGTGGAGGGTTGGCACAAGGAATCTTGCCACCTCATCCTACTTTCCCATTATTTAACTTGCACTCTTGGACTTTCTATACCTCCCCCAGCATGGACCTATCCTACATGGAGGGAGTAATCCAATATAATATCCATCTCGACCTATTTTATATTGCTTCTCCCATGGTACTTGGGCCATATCTCACTAAATGCAGTCATGAGACTGCCTAGTTGGAGGGGTGGTGCATGGAGGACCCATGCCACCTTATCATTTTATATTATTACTACCATGGATTATGTACAACACACCTTATGGGTCCTCTTACATGGAAGGGTGGCACATGTTCATGCCTTGCCACCTCAACCCTTGGCCTTATGCACACCATATTTTATTATACAATTGCCACACATACAAGCACACACATATTTATGCCTTTTACTTTGGTCAAATTTATCCATAACAGTTCCCCCCCAGGTAGGGAATGCCCAGCATTATCATGCCTGGGACCATCACGCTTAAAGAAGGGCTTAAGACAATGCTTGTTGATCACCTTCTTGCCATATGGCTCATGTAGCTCCTGAACTTGTACAAACCCATTGCTACATTCCTTGATGACTTTGTATGGACCAGTCCACGATGGTAGGAACTTCTTATCCATTTGGTGGTCCAATCTGTTATCAAAGCATAGCACAACATCCCCCTCAGCAAAGTGTATTTCCTTCCCTTGCGAATTTTAGCATCCAAGCGGGCCTTTTGTCGATTCTTTTGGATCTCTGTTTGATGTAGTGCAAGGCATCAAGTTTCATCTAACTTCTCAAGTTGTACCAACCTGGCCTCTACATGTTCATCTTCTATCATCCTCTATTCTCGTGCCAATATCAAGGCCGAAATCTCTATCTCTAGTGGTAAAACTACCTCAGTACCGTACACCAACTCAAAAGGAGTGTGACATGTAGATGTTTTATGAGTGATGTTTTAAGGCCACACAGCTTCAGTGACCTTCTGATCCCACTGGCTCCTATTCCCTATGGCCATTTTTCCCATGGATTTACAAAGGAGGCCATTGGCCCACTCCGTTTGTCCCATGGACACTGGATGATAGATGCTAGAAGTGGGGTGATCAATACCCATGCGATCCATGAGCAACTCCGCTGCTTCATTTAAGAATGGACTCCCATGGTTAGATACTATTTCCATGGGTGTCCCAAACCTTGTGCAGATACATTAAAATATAAATTTGAAACTTCCTTACCATTTTCAGTGGGGAGGGCAATAGCTTCAGCCCACTTAGTGACATATTGAGTGGCTACCAAAAGATACTTCTTTTTGTAGGTAGTCAGGGGTAGGGGCCCAACAAAATCTATTCCCCACTTCTGAAACAGATGGATGGACATCACTTGGTGATGTTCCCCAAGAGGCAAAACCTTCCTACCAAAGAATTGACATGGTTCACAAGTTTTGTAATACATAGTGACATCCTTGAATAAGGTCGGCCAATAGTACCTAGCATGTAAAATCTTCTTAGTTGTATAGTCGCCGGCATAGTGGTCTCCATAAAATCCATCATGATAATGCTTCAATATCTTAGGTACTTCATTTGCATCAATGGTCCATCTTAGTACCCCATCCAGGACTTGAAGGTATAATACTCCATCAAAGAGAGTGTAGTGCCTACTATCTCTATGGATTTTCTTTCTCTCATAGCTAGTACTTTCTGGAGGAAAGGAGAAAGCGGTCAGAAACCTATAGATTCCACCAAACCATGGATCCCCAACTTCAATGGCCACTACAAGGGTTACATCGAGGCACTCCTCTAAATCAATCAAATCAAATTCTTCAAGTTGGAATGACCCCCTTTTACAATTTTGAAAGAAAAATCATATTCTTAAAAAACTGCCAACCATTTGGCCAACTGGCCCATGGGATTTGGTGATTGAAGAACCTACTTTGCAAGACCATTGCTACAGATTATGATGGACTTTCCAGCCATATAATGCTTCAATTTCTCAATGCAGAACACCAAAGACAAAGCATGCTTGTCAGCCTCAGAGTAGCATCATTGAGTTTTGAGCAATTGTCGAGAAGAGAATCGAACGGGATACATGAACCGATCCTCCCCTTGCTAGAGAAGAATACCCGCCAGAGTGTGCTTACCAAATCCAGGATTGATATAGAAAGTCTTTGACCAACTAGGATTGCATAGAATGGGTTCTAAAGCCAGAGCACTGTTGATTTGTACAAACCCATCATCACAATCCTCATCCCAAGAGAAATGAACTCCATCTTTTAATAGCATAGTCATGGGTCACGTCAGCAGCATATTGATCAATGAAGCGGCAATAGTATCCTGCTAGATTGACAAATGAGCATACCTGACGTTTCGTTGTTGGCGGGGAGAGCTTGAGGATAGCTTGTACCTTCTCGGGGTCAGGCTTAACACCCTCAGATGAGACAATATGTCCCAGTAACCTCCCTTGAGTGGCTCCAATGGTGCATTTATCAGGGTTGAGGCTGCCATTTGCATCATTGACCCTTTGGAAAGCCAACCTAACCTTCATGACGTGCTCCTTACGTGGCGAGAATATATAGAAATCATCTAAAAATACCTCCAAGAAAACCCCCAAATAAGGAGAAAACACCATCTCCATAAATCTTTGAAAGGTAGCAGGAGCATTAGTGAGGCCAAATGGCATTACTTTGAATGCAAATGTCCCCCAAGGTGTGGCAAATGTGGTTTTAAGCACATCCTCTTTAGCAATTCTAATTTGATAAAACCTGAAGTAACCATCAGAGAAAGTATACATCTCATGACCACTTACCTTCTCAAGAATGAGGTCTTGAAAGGGAAGAGGATGATGGTCCCTCTTGGTGGCTGCATTGAGTTTCTTATAGTCAATGCAGACCCACCACTTATTGTTTTTCTTTGGGGTGACTACCACTGATGAAACCCATTCAGTATTGTAAATCAGAAGAATAAACCTAGCTTCTACAAGTTTTTGCAACGCTGAGTGCATCGGTCTATAGGGGCCCTAATCTCTGATACTTCTAAGCCACAGGCTTAGCATAGGCTTCAGCTCTATCTTGTGTTCTATGGCAGTCACATGGCGAAGGTGGTGGTAGCTAGTTGCGAAGAGGTCAGGGAAATCTTTGAACATTTCTAAGAACCCATCTTTCTCACTTGGAGTGACGTCAAGGGAAAGCATATATTCAAGCTATTGAGGACTAGATGTTACCTTTTCTGTAGGTGATGGGCTCAGAGACACCCCCATCATGTAAACTTCCTCCTCTGAGATCTCCTCCCCCCGGTCCAATTCTTCCATTGATTCAGACACTGAGGATGAGAGAGTATCACTGTCTTGCTCCTCTTCTTCTTCTGGTTCCGTGGCACCTGGTTGCACTGAGATCTTCTCCTTAGAAGCACCTAAAGACATGTGTCCTATCTTCCAATAGCTGGCTGCATCACTCTTTCTCAACCATGGTCTCCCGAGTATGGCTGGGTAACTCCTGCCTATATCTTCAATGTCCACTACATAGAAATTAACGGTGGTGGTCAACCCATTGATAGTGATGGGAAAATCCTCAATGACTCCCAAGGTGGTGAGTCGTCAACCATCTGCTACCTTGATTTGAGTGGAGGAATGTCTTGTGCATTTCAAATTCAATTTCTTCATGATTTGGGGCACCATGATATTACATGCAGCTCCCCCATCAACACACACACTTTTGACATGGCAATTATCTATGATGATATCTATTGTATGTGGGTGCCGATCAATTTCTTCAAAGATAGAAGAGACCTCTCGTACCTTTCCCTTTTTCTTGCTCCTTGTTGAGAGCCCTTGCTATAGCTCACGTCTTACCTTAGGGCTTTATGCTATTAGTTGAGGAAGTGTGATGATCAAAGACCGATGAGCAAGGTCCTAAACGACCGAATAGTCCTCTTGCCTCGAGTCGATGGGAAAATTCGAGGGTGACCACTTACTCCTGCGATATCTTTTAGTCTTCTCTATTGGTGGGTCTACCATCTTAGCACTGAGGGCTCTGAGAAGGACACCTTCTTCCTAGGGTGGCCCGATCCATGCTTTAGAGAGGGGTCCGAGGTGGTACGACTTCTTTTCCTAAGGTCAAGGATCTCTACGTCAGAATCCTCAAAAGATTCACCCTTGGAATATTGGGACCTTTCGTGCAATAATGACCCTTCTCATGGCACTCGTAGCACACAACATTGGCACATTCTCTTGGAGGGTGATTGGCTTGATTTCTAATGCCCACCATCTCGCCGAAGATCTTCATTCAGGGCCTTGGCTAGGTCATTGACTCTGGGTTCTTTAGGCACTTGAAGGCACAAGATACTCATTTAAATTTTCTTCAACCCATCCACAGAACACGAGAACATCAGCCATGCTTAAAAAATGGAAAAGAGAGAGTTGAAATGAGGCTTATCTGTTGGCAAACAATGGAAGGAGGTAGCTTGAATTGAAAATCAGGTGAAGATACATCCACAAAGCACACATAGGCAGGGTAGGGTGTGACTAGTGTATTGTGAAATACTACACGGGAAGAATCTTTAGCATAAAATAGCTCGTAGACAATCTTAAAAGGACCAACCCTCATGATATCACATCCATCTTTACAAGCAAGGGTTAGAGACACGGTGCTGCATGAGGTTGTTCAACAAGGCAAACAAGAATGCCATGACAAATGCCAATAGTTGGAGAGCTTGCACATCACCTTCAGCTTCTTTTGTCCATGGCCATGATCATCCTCCATAAGCTCCATATTAGTAAATGTACTATACATCACTTGGGAACGTGGCATAATAGGTATGACATTCCACCATCGGGTATTATCCACCATTGGTTGATAGACAACCTAATTCAAACACAAATACAATCATGTTATTTTTCTTGCATCAAATATTTAAAAGCAAGTATTTTTATATGTGTGCACAGTACCTATTCACATTGTTGCGGTAGTACTAGTGTGTCCTTCCTACTTTGTGGAGTCAATAGTTACAAAGCCACTTGCATGGCGTTTGATTGTTGCATTAGGGCCTCTTTCCACCACGTCCTTAAACCACTTTACATCCAAAACATACACAAAGAAGCGTCGAAAGTCAAGCTTAATAATATCTTGGATTATGCCACAATAATCATCCCTTGCTCCATTGGCTCCCTCAAAGCTAGCAATGATGCTGTAATCTTGTGTGTTTCTCTAATCATCAATCCGTTGTGTTCGAAAATGCTTGCCCTCACACCGTATAGCATTGAACATAGTGCACTACACCAAGAAAAAATCAATTAAATAAGCAATCTAAATTATTGAAAGCTCCTAACTTATGCATAACATTCTATATACCGACCTTGCTCATGCATCCCCTAGCATACTCCCATTCTTCCATTGTGATATGCATCCCCTCGTCTTTCTGTGCTTTCTCCATTTCATCAAGTAGTCAATCCACATGAATATCCTTTGGAAGTGCTCTTAGATACTGAGGGTATGGCACACGAGATCCGTGGTGTTTATGAAAGAGGGCCCTTTCTTCTTGTCTTCTTGCCTTTGCATCCTCGTATCTTGCCACCCATCTTTTCATCGCATCACTATTAAGCACGCAAAAGAGGTTGATACTATTATGCAACTCCGTGTCTATTACTTTGTTGCATCCTTTCCCTTGAGGCACAATAGAGGTCATCCTTAGGTCTTCATCATCTCTCCATAGTCATGGGAGAGAGCTATCCACATCAACAAGAAACTCAGAAATATATACAAGTGACTCTTGTACCAACCAACCCTTGGCCATGCTACCTTCGGGTCTTGCATTTTGTCTCACGAAGCCCTTTAAGGTCTTCATGAAGCACTCGAGGAAGAACAACCATCGTGCATGTATAGTACCGCATATAGCAATCTCATCCACTAAATGCACTATAAGATGTAGTTGGCTTGTGAGAATAGAATGTGGAAATGTCTCCTCCACTAAACAAACTGCCTCCACTAACATAACTTGAGCATTCTCAAGTGTGGTGGGATCTATTTCCTTGGAGCTCACATATCTAGAAATGAAAAAGTACAGCATATTAGCAATATGCATTCAAACTTGCATGGAGCATTGATACGCATCATATTTTGTATCATGTAAAGTACCTCACAAGCTCGCCCATCTTGTAAATACAATCTTTCACATCCTTCGATGTACTACGTGAAATGCTAGTAGGTAGTATGAACTAAACCCACGAGGATGTGGTTGATTAGTTGCTTATAATTATTCACTCACAAATTTGAAAGGAAAAAGACTTTATGCACATAAAATACTTACTTGGAGCATCTTGTGCCAATCATGATATTTCAAGCCATATAATTGCTCTACGCCTCTTTTCTTGCTCATTGTAAAGGCTCCCTTTAAACACCTCATGCATCCAGTGGGAGTATGAATTGTAGTAATAGCGCGCTTCACCATCGCCATCTCTAGCTTTGATAACATCCATGGTACATGAGGTAAAAAAACATGCCCATTTGGTCTCTCTTGTGGCCAAGCTTCATGCATCCTCCCTGTGGTATGTAGATCCTCCCTTATGCCTGCGGAATCTTGTGTCCCGTTCGAATGCTCCCAAATGGTAGATGCCACATTCTTGAAGATATGCATGGGATCAAGCAGGTGATTGATCTTGAGGTGGGACCAATATGGTAAATGATAAAGTGTTAGCAGGTAATCTTTATTTCCAGCCAATATAGCACACAATAGTTACAAACCCTTACCGGCTCATGCCAAGTGGTGGAGTCGTGGAACCGCCAAATTCTCATCCAATCTCCCATGGTGAGTGATTGTGGGAGGACTTCATTCCAAGGGGCAACATATCTAGGATGATCAGGTGGGAGAAATCGATGGTGATTCTCATAGATGACATTATTCAATGCGTTTGCCCATGAGGCAACTAGCGAAGGACCACAAACAGGACATGCATGGTAACGCAATGTAGTGAGACCTGAACAATAGACGCAATTAAGAGTTAAAGGTGGGTTTAGGATGCCACATCCTTTGCCTATTCATAATTAGAAGTGCAATGCATACCTGAACACTCGCCATAGCCTGGGAAGTCATGCATCGTCCACATCAAGACTGGTTTGCAGTTGAAGTCTCGTGACGAGGGAGGCCTGCTCACATCATGCACCTCGATACCTCTCCAAAGTATCTCTAGCTCGTTAATCAAAGGCTCCAAATAAACATCAGGGTTTTTGACTTTATATTTCCCTGGAATTAGAAGGGATAGCATAACATGTCCTTTCTTAATAGCCATAGAGGGTGGAAGATTATAATTCACCAATATCACTAGCCATACACTGTAAGACATGCTTTTGAGACCAAATGGGTTCACACCATCCATACCCAATCCAAGTCTCAAGTTCCTAGGTTCTTCCTTGAAGCTTGGCCATGTGTCTTCAATATGCTTCCACGTAGGAGAGTCTGCGGGAGTTCTCCACTTGCCATCGGATCGATGGGAGGAATGCCATGACATGAGCTCTGCAATAGATTTGCAGTTGAACATATGTTGGATGCGAGCAATCTCTCTCCCCGTCTTTTTCCCTCTTTCCTTTGCCTCTTCTTCTCTCTTTCCCCCTTCTCTTATGCTCATTCATAAGCATAAGAATGAGTATATGTCTCCTTCTCTTATGCTTATGCTTATGCATGAGCATAAGAGAAGGAGACATATGCTCTTTTTCCCTCTTTCATTTCCCTCTTCTTCTCTCTTTCTTTCGTTCTTTCCCCTTTTCCAATCTCTCTTTCCTTTCCCTCTTCTTCTCTCTTCTCCTCTTTTCCCCTCTCTTTTCACTCTTTCATGCTCATGCTCTTATGCTCATGCATAAGCATAAGCATGATCATATGTCTCCTTCTCTTATGCTTATGCTTATGCTTATGCATAAGACTCCTCTTATGCATAAGCATAAGCATAAGAGAAGGAGACATATGCTCATGCATATGCTTATTCATGAGCATAAGAGAAGGAGACATATGCTCATGCATGAGCATATGTCTCATTTTTCCTCTTTCCTTTCCCTCTTCTTCTCTCTTTCATTGCCTCTTTCCCCTTTTCCAATATCTCTTTGCTTTTCCCCTTCTTCTCTTTTCTCCTCTTTTCCCCTCTCTTTTCCCTCTTTCATGCTCATGCTCTTATGCTCATGCATAAGCACAAGCATGAGCATATGTCTCCTTCTCTTATGCTTATGCTTATGCATACAACTCCTCTTATGCATAGGCATAAGCATAAGAGAAGGAGACATATGCTCATGCATATGCTTATGCATGAGCATAAGAGAAGAAGACATATGATCATGCATAAGCATGAGCATATGTATCTTTTTCCCTCTTTCCTTTCCCTCTTCTTCTCTCTTTTTTTCCCTCTTTCCCCTTTTCCAATCTCTCTTTCCTTTCCCTCTTCTTCTCCTCTTTTTCCCCCTCGTTTCCCTCTTTCATGCTCATGCTCTTATGCTCATGCATAAGCATAAGCATAAGCATATGTCTCCTTCTCTTATGCTTATGCTTATGCATGAGCATATGTCTCCTCTTATGCATAAACATAAGAGAAGGAGACATATGCTCATGCTTATGCTTATGCATGAGCATAAGAGAAGGAGACATATGCTCATGCATAAGCATGAGCATGTGTCTCTTTTTCCCTCTTTCCTTTCCTTCTTCTTCTCTCTTTCCCCCCCTCTTTCCCTTCTTCCAATCTCTCTTTCTTTTCCCTCTTCTTCTCTCTTCTCCTCTTTTTCCCCCCTCTTTTCCCTCTTTCATGCTCATGCACTTATGCTCATGCATAAGCATAAGCATGAGCATATGTTGTGAAGATAGTGGGAGAGAGGGAAGGAGTCTCACTTGCGGCTTTCTCACATGAACAATTGGGGGAATACACACAAAGGTGGAGGCTGAAAACAGTTTTCCTCTTCTTAGTTGTGAAAGCCAAAAAAACTCTAGTACAAAGAAAATAGAAGAACCCTATATGTGGGTCTCAAACCAAACTCACTAACTAAGGTGGCATACTAACTGAGCCACAAACTAGAGTAGATAAGGATAGCTATCATCCAGCTATTATTCGTGGGTGGTGTACCAACTGCATCTCCAGCTAACAAGTCGGTGACATAAATGCACAACAGTCACCCTAGCATATCGCGAGTGGAGCTCGATATCTCAACACTCCCCCTCGAGCTCAATCCCAATTCCTGCACACCAAGCAGGTCTCTGAACTTGCGCAGCTTCTCTGCACCCAATGCTTTCGTGAATATGTCAGCTACCTGATCCTCTGTGCTGACATAAACTAGATCAATAAGACCTAGGCACATAGTGATAATGCACCTCAATGTGCTTTGTTCTAGCATGAAAGACTGGGTTCTTTGCCAAATGTATACTACTCATGTTGTCACAATAAATGACAACCGGCCCATCTGTAGACTGATGCATATCATAGAGTAGCTTATGCAACCAAGCTACCTCACGCAGCCATTGCTGCACCTCTGTACTCAGCCTCCGTGCTCGACAAGGCAACTGTAGGCTGTTTCTTGCTGCTCCAAGTGACTGCAGCACTCCCAAAAGAGAACACATATCCACTGGTAGATCGCCTATCAGAAATACTACCAGCCCAATCAGCATCAGTGTATCCATGCAACTGTATCTGAACCCCAGCCTCATAAAATAGTCCATACTGTAATGTGGACTTCACATACCTGAGTATGCGTCTAGCCGCATCCAAATGCGGTTTCCTTGGAGCCTACATAAACTGACTTACCAACCCAACAGCATAGCTCAAATTTGGCCTGGTAATAGTCATGTAAATCAAACTTCCTACTATGCGTCTGTACATAATAGGGTCTTCCAAAAGCTCACCTGCATCTGCGCTCAGCTTCACATTCTGCTCCAAAGGAACTGAAATAGGCTTACAGCCTGTCATCCCATATTTGGACAGCATGTCCAGTCCATACTGCTTCTGCAAGAGCTGTATCCCACTTGGTGATCTAATCACCTCAATGCCCAAGAAATAACGCAGCTCTCCCAAATCCTTCATCTCAAACTTCTGCCTCAATAGCATTTTCACATGAAGGATATCTCATCACTATCACCTATGATGATCAAATCATCAACATAAATGACCAGCAGCATAATCCCTTTCTCTGTTTTTCTCACATAGAGTGAGAAATCTGCCTTGGAAATCTGAAAGCCAATAGTGACAAGATACTGTCCTATCTTGTCAGACCATGATCTAGGTGCTTGCTTCAAGCCATACAAGGCTTTCTTCAACCTGCAAACAAACTCAGGATGAGTAGCATGAACATAACCTGTTGGCTGCTCCATAAAGACCTCTTCTTGCAAATCACCATGCAAGAAGGCATTCTTTACATCCATCTGATGTAAAGACCATCCCTTTGATGTAGCCATAGCAATGGCTGCTCTTACGGTTGCCATCCTTGCAACCGGATTGAAAGTTTCTTCATAATCAATGCCATATGTCTGTGCATACCCCTTGACAACTAATCTTGCCTTGTATCTATTCATAGAACCATCTGCATTGTGCTTGATCTTATAAACCCACTTACAGCCAATTGCATTCTTGTCTTTAGGCAAAGGCACCAATTCCCATGTAGCATTTGCATCCAAGGCATCCATTTCTTCATCCATGGCTTTCTCCCATTTTTCATTTCCCATGGCTTGCTCAAAAGAAGTGGGTTCTGGTTCCTGTATCACTTTGACCATATAGGCATAGTGAATGGCTGTAAATCCATCGTATTTCAGCCTATCCACAGGATACCTGACCTTGGTAGACCTGCGCAAAATAGGCTCACTTCCAGGTGCTCTCAAAACATCCCTGGTCTTCCTTACTCCAGGTGTAACAAAAGAAGGAATACCAAACTCATCATCAATGCTCTGTTCTGAGCCACTGGATTCACCATCCACACAAGAGTGACCTGCATTCACATTAAACATGGGTTGATCTACCTTCTCTTTTCCTTTTCGTGATACCTGCGTACCACTCTCTGCATTGCTTTGAGGGGATTCTCCTGATCTCAATCTGCCTGTCCATGGCGAAGTATGTGAACCACTAGTAGAGGACACTCCAGGTCCACTGATATTTTGTAATTGCTGCTGTGCATTCTGTGCAGCATTACCATTTTGTGCATCTACATCAATCATCACATTTACTCGTTTATACCAGCTGCTCATCTCATCAAAAACAACATCTCTGCTCACTGTGAACTTACGTGTAGAAGGGTTATAGCATCTATACCCTTTCTGCTGCTGCAGAGAATAACCAATAAAGACGCACTTCTTAGCTTTTGGATCCAACTTGGACCTCAACTCATCTGGCACATGGACATAGGCAATGCAACCAAAAATCTTCAAATGAGAAATATCTGGTTTCCTACCAGTATACATCTCCTCTGGCGTCATGCCATGTATTGCTGCAGTGGGAGTCCTGTTCATTATATAGACTGCTGTAGCAACTGCTTCAGCCTAATAATAATCTGGTAGATCTTTTTCATTTAGCATAGCCCGAGATACCTCTCCAATATGCCTGTTTTTTCTTTCTGCAATTCCATTTTGCTGTGGGGTATGACTGCATGAATATTGCTGCTTTATACCATGCTCCTGCAAGAACCTTGCAAACTCATTTGAGAGGTACTCTCCCCCTCCATCTGACCTTAGGCATTTTATTTGCAGCCTGTTTCTTTTTCAACCATAGCTTTGAAAGCTTTGAAGTGCCCAAACACTTCACTTTTCTTTTTCATAAAATACACCCACAGTTTTCTGCTGAAGTCATCAATAAATGTGACAAAATAGTGACAGCCTCCAATAGATGCAGCTTTTGTAGTCCACACATCAGAGTGGATTAATTCCAATGGCTTTTTACTCTCTTGAACATGCCTAGGAAAAGGTTTCCTTACCTGTTTCCCAAATTGATAGGCTTCACAAACCTTGTGCATTTCTGCAACCTTGAATTTAGGCAATCCTGCAACAATATTTTGGGCTTGCATTGATTTAAGTCGCTGTATATTAACATGACCAATGCGTTTGTGCCAGATATCAATATCTGTAACTACACCGGTCCCATGTGCAAACATTGCTGCACTCAATTCAGGCATGTCCTCATCCAACGTAAACATCCTGCCCTTCTTCTTTCCTTTTACTATCAAGCAACCATTATTTTTCATATCCTCAACAAAGCATCCATGAGGATTAAATCTGACCTGCAAGCCCTGCTCAACCATCTGACCAACAGAAACCAGGTTCTTGGTGATGTTCGGGACATGAAATACATCAGACAAGTATTTCTTTTTCCCATCCTGCATAGACAAAGGAATTTTGCCAATCTGCACAATAGGATGTGCAGTAGCATCACCAGTCTCCACAAATCCTGGTTTTTCCATTTTCCTTGCATCTTGCATCCATTCTGCAGGACCTGTCATGTGGTTTGACGCACCTGAGTCAACATACCACACATCATTTCGTTCTTCTGCACTTGTCACAGAATTGGTCATATGCTGCACCATAAATAGATGCTCATTTCTGTCATCACCCTGTCTACTAGAAGATGCATAATTGCCTTGCTGCAATTTTCCAGTCATAATGTCATTCTGCTTTTTATAACAGTCCTTAGCCATATGACCCATTTTGCCACAATAGTAGCATTCAACATTGCTGTTTGCATTTTGGCCTCTCTGCCATCCACCACGGCCTCTTTGGCTCCCCCTGCCTCTAGAGTTACCACGTCCTCCTGCATAGGACTGGTTTTCTTGCGTTTGCTGTATATTTTGATTTATACCACGGCCTGCAGATCGGCCTCCTCTACCTCTGCCTCTACCTCTGCTAGCATTTGAGTAGAAGACAGTTTCTTTTGAAGTTCCTGCTGAAGAAGATGCACCCCTATTTCTCTGCTCTTCAAAAATTAGAAGAGCAATCAACTCCTCAAAATCTGGAAATTTTTCACGGACGGCAATGGATGTCCGAAATTGTGCATAATCCTTTCCTAGACCATTCAAGGTCACAGAAACCAAATCGTCATCATCCACTGGCGACCCAATGGAAGCAAGTGCATCCGCAATTTTCTTCAGCTTCATGTGGTAGTCATTGATGCTCATGTTTTCTCTCTGCACACATTGTGCAGCTCCTGCTTGAGCTGCATTTTCCTGGCTTGCGAATTTGTGCTGTACATTTTTGCTAAAGTATCCCATGCCTCCTTTGGCGTACTTGCATCCTAAATATGCACAATCATGGAGTCCAAAATACTGATAGACAGCCAGTACATAACTTTCCTAGCTCTCTCATGCCATCCTTTGAATGCCTGCACTTCCTATTGAATGGGAACATTAGGAAGAACAGGTTCTTCTTCATTTCCTGTAATGAACTCCCAATAGCCTTTTCCCATCAAGAAATTCGTCATTCTAAACTTCCATGCCTGGAAGTTGTTCTTGTCAAGCTTTTCAGTGACAATCTGTGAAAGAGAATCAGATGCCATTACTGAACACTACAAAATATTCTGTCACTGCAAAAAACACAGCTTTTGCCTCACACGGGTAGAACTGCAAAACTGACGAAAGTGGTATTTCACCACACAGTCACTTCCTAGTGACGATTTTGCATCAACAGGCAATAAGCATGAATCTGCAACTCCCAATATCTCTGCACAAAGGCATACGATGCAATTTCTGTGGCAACTTTTCACCGACCCGCAGAACAGTGGTCGCACAACAAAAACAGGGCCTTTTTCTGAGTGCCTGCGGAGAACTTCCATCTCCAAAACGGGCCCTGAAATGACCTCGAATCAGAAAAATAACGTCACTAAGGGCTTCGCCCTTACCTGCAGCATATACTGCGCTCTCGCCACACCGCGAAGGGCGTCTCAATCTGAGACAGTGCACTCTTGCACTTCTGGCTGTGCTACCTGCAGAGATTTGCTCCCAAACTCGAAATAGGAAAGCAACACTGTTCCTCTTACCAGGACACCACGAACCTGGCTTGCTTTCTTGAGCTCCTTACCACAAACAAGGCTCTAATACCATGTGAAGATAGTGGTAGAGAGGGAAGGAGTCTCACTTGTGGCTTTCTCACATGAACAATTGGGGGAATACACACAAAGGTGGAGGCTGAAAACAGTTTTCCTCTTCTTAGTTGTGAAAGCCAAAAGAACTCTAGTACAAAGAAAATAGAAGAACCCTATATGTGGGTCTCAAACCAAACTCAACTAACTAAGGTGGCATACTAATTGAGCCACAAACTAGAGTAGATAAGGATAGCTGTCATCCAGCTATTATTCGTGGGCGGTGTACCAACCGCATCTTTAGCTAACAAGTCGGTGACATAAATGCACAACAGTCACCCTGGCATATCGCGAGTGGAGCTCGATATCTCAACATATGTTTCCTTCTCTTATGCTTATGCTTAAGAGGAGTCTTATGCATAAGCATAAGCATAAGAGAAGGAGACATAAGCACAGCATAAGCATAAGCATAAGAGAAGGAGACATATGCTCATGCTTATGCTTATGCATGAGCATAAGAGAACAAGACATATGCTCATGCATAAGCATGAGCATATGTCTCTTTTTCCCTCTTTCCTTTTCCTCTTCTTCTCTCTTTCCCCCCCTCTTTCCCCTCTTCCAATCTCTCTTTCCTTTCCCTCTTCTTCTCTCTTCCACCTATTTTCCCTCTTTCATGCTCATGCATAAGCATAAGCATGAGCATATGTCTCATTCTTTTATGCTTATGCTTATGCATGAGCATATGTCTTGTTCTCTTATGCTCATGCATAAGCATAAGCATGAGCATATGTCTCCTTCTCTTATGCTTATGCATGAGCATATGTCCCCTCTTATGCATAAGCATAAGCATAAGAGAAGCAGACATATGCTCATCGTTATGCTTATGCATGAGCATAACAGAAGAAGACATAAGCATGAGCACATGTCTCTTTTTCCCTCTTTCATTTCCCTCTTCTTCTCTCTTTTCCCCCCTCTTTCCCTTCTTCCAATCTCTCTTCCTTTCCCTCTTCTTCTCTCTTCTCCTCTTTTCCCCCCTCTTTTCCCTCTTTCATGCTCATGCTCTTATGCTCATGCATAGGCATAAGCATGAGCATATGTCTCATTCTCTTATGCTTATGCTTATGCATGAGAGGAGACATATGCTCATGCATAAGCATAAGCATAAGAGAATGAGACATATGCTCATGCTTATGCTTATGCATGAGCATAAGAGAAGAGGACATATGCTCGTGCATAAGCATGAGATATGTCTCTTTTTCCCTCTTTCCTTTCCCTCTTCTTCTCTCTTCTCCTCTTTTCCCCCCTCTTTTCCCTCTTTCATGCTCATGCTCTTATGCTCATGCATAATCATAAGCATAAGCATATGTCTCATTCTCTTATGCTTATGCTTATGCATGAGAGGAGACATATGCTCATGCATAAGCATAAGCATAAGAAAATGAGACATATGCTCATGCTTATGCTTATGCATGAGCATAAGAGAAGAAGACATATGCTCATGCATAAGCATGAGATATGTCTTTTTTTCCCTCTTTCCTTTCCCTCTTCTTCTCTCTTCTCCTCTTTTCCTCTTTCTTTTCCCTCTTTCATGCTCATGCTCTTATGCACATGCATAAGCATGAGATATGTCTCTTTTTCCCTCTTTCCTTTCCCTCTTCTTCTCTCTTCTCCTCTTTTCCCCCCTCTTTTCCCTCTTTCATGCTCATGCCCTTATGCTCATGCATAAGCATAAGCATGAGCATATGTCTCCTTCTCTTATGCTTATGCTTATGCTTATGCATAAGAGGAGTCTCTCTTCCAATCTCTCTTTCTTTCCCTCTTTCTTTCCCCTTTTTCTTTCCCTCTTTCCCCTCTTTCCTCTCTTGAGCATATGTCTCCCTCTTTTCCCCCGTCTTTCCCCTCTTTCATGCTCATGCTCTTCTCTTTCTCTTGTGCTCATGCATAAGCATAAGCATGAGCATATGTCTCCCTCTTTCAATCTCTTTTTCACTTTCCCTCCCTCTTTTCCCTCTTTTCCCTCTCTCATGAGCATGTCTCACTTTTCTCTTTCGATCATAAGCATATGTATTTGCCTATGCCTATGCCTATGCCTATGCTTATGTTTAGTTTTATATTTTCGTGTTTGTGTCTATGTTAGACATGGGATAACGTCGCACGTCCGATGAGTACGGACAGCCTCACAGGAGGAGACATCACAATCTCTATGCTCTAGAGGACTTTGATTCCTCTCAAGTGACACTTAAGGGGACTACCCCTCATCCGACTCCACTCGGATGTAGCACTGCGACTACCCCTGGTCTGACTCCTCTCGAACCTAGCACTGTGACTACCCCTCGGGAAACTCCTTTGCTAGCAGCACATGGCTTTGTCAAGAGTCCCGACGAGTTTGTAGCACAGATAATCGATGAGGAGGCAGCGAGATTCTTCTCTCTGCTATCTCAGAGGACGTCAACCATTCCCTCTCTTACACCGATGGTTGGACCTACTGCCTAGCCGTCCCCTCATGTCCCTTCAATGGAGGGGTCATCGCCTGCACGTGCCTCTCGTAAGGGAAGGAAAAGTAGGAGGGGCCACTTATGTTATGCTGACTCGGGAGATGTAGATGAGTCAGCACACTCACATCCCTACAGGTCTCCTCTTGGTCCCGAGACATAGTTTCAGTCAAGTCCATTGCCCTCCCCTACTCCCACTGCCAAATTGGGAGTTTAATGAGAATTATATGAGAGAGCACATGGGTTTGGTCTTGAAGCACCGTAGATCAACCTTGTAGGGACCATCCTGAAATGTTCGAGGGTTAGAGGAGGGCTGCGAGGAGATGGTTGGACATTGTATGTACTTCGCACTTTGGTGCAGGCGGACGGTTGGCGTTTGAGGCAACCGTGGTAAGTCTACTTCTTCTCATTTAATGTATTGTTCTATTTGTTTTACTACATATTACATGCACTTTATCTAACTCTAACTCTCGTAAATTGGATCCACAACAAGCTACGATGGGTCGTCTTCCTACAGATGCAGAGACGTGATGTGCTTTTTGCGTAGGAACAAAGCCGTGGTTTATTAAGCAAGAGGCAATGGGAGCAACAATCAATTGGGCTGAGGTGGCTACTCGCATGGTATAAGTCTACTCCTACTTATAATCTCACTTTTAATATTATTTTATTCTTTAAGTTCCAATCTAATTTTCAATTTATATGATTCACTCTTAGGGTCAAAGCTCGAGCATCCCATCACTGGAGGCAAGTGATCACCATGGCCAGGGATCAGACGCATGTGACGAGGGTCAAGGAGAAGGCACAGCTCACAAGGACCAAGGAATAGGCCAACAAGATGAGGATGAGGATGCGGACAATGAGGATGATTCGAATGAGTAGTAGTAGTAGTAGTAGTAGTAGTAGTAGTAGTTTGCATATACTTCGCCATGTATGTCATTTTGTATATCCGCTTGTTTGAGCAATTTTGTATCACCCTTTTAGAAAGGGTAATTTTGTAACAAACAATGTTGTATATGTTCGACATGTATATGCTTTTGGTACTCGATCATTTCAGTTGAGCAATTTTGTATCACTGTTTCTGCAAGGGAAATTTTGTAATAAAAAACTTTTTTTTGTAATTAAAAAAAAAGAACATTAGTGGGGCTAGACGACCTTGTCATAACAGGGAACCATGAAGAGAAGATCTCATAGACAAAGCATTTGCAAGAGAGTTTTAAATGATAGACCTCGGACTGATGCATTTCTATTTCGGGATTGAAGTTTGGCAAGAGCCAAAATAGATCTTCATTTCACAACTGAAGTATGCTGGAGAGATACTGAAGGCATTTGGCATGGCTGAGTGCAAGACAGTTGGTACCCCTATAGAGGTTGATGTGAAGCTCTCAAACGAGGATTCATCACCACTGGTGGATGAAGCGAAGTACAGAAGTCTTGTGGGTAGCTTGATTTACTTGTGCAACATACGGTCAGACATCAGCTTTGCGACTGGTGTACTAAGCAGGTTTTCCAATAAACCCCGAGAGAACCATTACAGGGCAGGGATGCGGGTGCTAAAATACATCAAAGGCACACTTGATTATGGCATCACCTATACCAAGGGCAACATCTTGACCGGATTCTGTGACTCGGATTGGGCAGGAGATGTGGACAGCACGAGATCAGTGACAGATTACTGTTTCTCACTTAGATCTGGAGCTATGTCATGGGTCAGCAAGAAGCAACCTACAGTTGCTCTTTCTTTACCGAGGCTGAGTACAAATCAGCATGCTTTGCTTCTTGTGAGGCAGTGTGGTTGAGGAGGATTGTAGGGGACATGGGTGCAGTGCAGAATAAGCCTACGCAGTTATCATGTGACAATCATAGTTGCATGGCGATTGCAAAGAACCCTGTGTTCCACGCTCGTGCAAAACACATTGAGATTCAATATCAGTTTGTACGTGAGCTCATCATGGATGGAGAGGTCGACTTGGTGTACAGAGAATGTTGCAGACATCTTCAAGAAGGCTCTTGGAAGAGACTTGCTGGAGAGGCATCTTCATCGACTTGGCATATTTGGGCCGAAAAAGTAAGTTCACTTGCGGGTGGACATTGAGGGGGGGTGTTAGATATCAATGCTCCACTCTCGTGTAACTATGTGGGAACTAGCTAACTCTACTTGTAAGCCCCCCATATGAGGAGAAGGCATTTTAGTAGCTCGGTTATACGGTAGGTCCTTGAGTCACAAGAGCATAATTCGCAGTTGCATCAACAGGTTGGGATGGACAAACGAGATCACCAAGAACAATATATATCTGAAAGTTTATCACCTTCCAGTATCAGTAACATCTTCACTTTCCAACCAGGAAAACCTTGTCCTTGAAATAGAGGAACAGATCATTGGCTAGAAGGAAAGTCATTGACAATTATAAACGTTGCCATCATACTGTAGGAGAATACGTTTGTCAGAGCTCACATCAATGATCGAGAATATAATGGTCACTTTGAAAATATAGAACTCGAGATACGCCAAAAAAAGGATGGAACATGAGACAGGAGTATGCTAGAAATAGCATACATGTCAACAAAGCACTTTGAGCTTGTTAATCACACAAAACCACGATATTTTTGGAGAAAAGAAGAGCTTGTCGATCATGAAACAAATATATTTTTAGCAAAAAGCACTACGATCATGCCAATTACAAAACCAATATGTTTATCACGAAGCCACGAGATTCTTGGTGAAAAGTAGTATAAGCGTGCCGATCATGAAACCAAGAAAAAAAGTAGCCGACACAAAAGCCGACGTAACTTTTCACTTCGAAGTTCGATTAGGGCATTTAAGTGCTCAGAACAAAGAGCACGATGAGAGCTATGTTTGCAAATCGATCAACGATCCATTTGCCATTGATAACTTTCTCGAATTCGCACCAAAAGACCTTCAAAAAACCACATCAAGTTAGACATGTCAAAATCAACAAAAGAAAATAAGTGATGAGATACTGAAAGCGCTATGTAATCAAATCAACAACTAATACTTCTTGTCTTTCTTCATTACAATGAGCATACAATAGCAAGACCTTTGTAGCTCTGATACCATGTTGAGAGAGAAGAAGAAGAGATGATAGACACACCAAATAGACTCCCAAAGGCTGATTCATATTGATCACTAGTTATACATATATAGGTGAGACCTAGTTCAAGTTAGGGCAAGCGCCTATATATAGCTCTAACACACACGACCATATGAAAGCCATGCATAACAATGGGGATCTTTTCAGGCTTCATAATCCTCCACTCAGGGTTGAAAAGGTACCCAACACTATGCAATGGATTGTGAGCTTGCTCCAATGGAGGCCTAAACAATTGCCACAATTCCTTGCATTTTGTAGAATTAAATGGTCTTCTCTCATTCTCTTGGCTTGCACAAGTAGGGGGATCCTTGCACAATACTACAAAGTGCATCCATGCTTTTCTAATTGTTGGAGCCTTTGAGTCCAAAGCCCTAAGCACATATAAAACAGGTTTCATAACATTAGTAGCACCCTCAAATGGTTTCCATAATGTAGAGGATCCCAATGTTTCATTCAAGTCATGCATTTTCTCCTTTGTTACTCTATCGGTCAACTCTGACATCCATCGTTCAAATTCATCACAATGAAAAGTATCTATAAGAAAACTCCTATTTTTCACCAAGGATTGCAAAGTGTAGAAGTACATAGCAAATCTTGTGGTTGCTGGCAATTGCAACATGGTAGAACCATCACTATACATAAAGATTGCTTCGAGACGTTGCTTTCATCATATTAACTTCATGATGTCTCGAACCTCACAAACAATCTCTTTGACCCATGGCACTTATTTATACGAATCTTTCAATGCAAGATTTAAAGTATGCATACAACACGCAGAATATGCATATAGATTGGTATACTTTCTTTGCAATATTCTACCCACCTTTTTACAGATCTTGGCATTATCCATGACAACTTGCACAGCCTTTTTCAGGGCCTAACTCTCTTATAACCTTTGTAGCCATATATATCCCCAACTTCTTTACATGTGAGGCATCAATTGATGTGTGGAAGGCATCCCCACACGGCAATATAGCCATCACATTCAATAAAGCATGGCGTTTTGCTATTGTCCACTTGTCTAAGACAATTGTGCATCCAATGTCATGGAGTTGCTAAAAAATGCTACGATTTATGCGCTCTTTCTCTTCTGCATATGCCTTGTCTAACAATGCCATATGCAATGTGTGGTAAGAAGGTGGCTTGGAGTCCATAGTTAGAAATACAATTCCATGTAGCTCTCATATCATCGTTATCGACCATGATACTCAGTTGCTATCCTGACCGCAAGATTGATCTACCAAGTACATACTATGCATTCTCCAAATCTTGAACCCGGATGCTCTCAATTATCATGGTTTGCCTGAAGCTAGGACTTGTAGTTGCCGATCTCGCTTCACGAGCCATAGGTGGAGATCTATCTTGCATGCTAGTGTATTCTAGCATTGGAGCCTAGGATTTTTTTAGTACATTTTTTATTAGAAAAGAATGTTTTTTTCGATTTTAAAATGCTTTTGGACATTCATGACGTTAAAAATGTGTTTTTGAAAACCGGTCAATGGGCATCGGTTGATCAGCCTATGGCAAACATGATGAAACAGAAGCATGTCCAAGGATGTACAAGGCTTACCAGTGCAAGGTTACTCAAATTGCTGTTTGTGCATTCCCCAATCATTGCAGTAGGCAAGGCCTGCATGAGGTAAAGCAACCAAGCATTTAAATGTCATTTTCTTGCTATTGCTCACTGCCCTCCATGATTCCTATGCATCCTCAGTGTTTTCCCCCATCCCAGATTCAAGCACCACTTGGCCCTGATTGGCACACACTCTCTCTCTCCAGAATTTTTAATGAAATTGGGATGATTAGGCCAATAATTGTGAGCCACACACACGGCCTAAACTAAAGCATAAATTCTTTAAAAAAAAGCAAGAAGAGTCAATATGAGAACTCACTAGAGTCTCTCAAAATTTGAGAAAGGGTTTAAGTCACTTGAGATTCTTATTCTATCTACACTCTTGAGATATGGTTAGGCATAGTACGTGTAATGTGTTATTAAAAAAAAAGAGAATGAAAGCACCAACTCTTTTTTTATTTATGCTATGTAAAAGGACACACAAGCCCATCTAGATTATCAAAAATTTCCTTCCATTTCAATCTAGTTCTCAATAGTATCTGCTTAATCGTAACATGTCTAACTGGGGACAGTTTTCCATCGAGTTATACATCTTTAAGCAGTGTAGGAGTCTTCACCTAGCAAAACTCTCATTTTAGCAAATGTGTTTCTGTAAAGGATTCCCTAACGCAAATCTTATGATATAAGCATTTGAAAAACCTTTAATATCAAAAATCACAATTTCAAGGTTGGAGGAAAGGAATCTGGTTGATTTGCTATATATTAACTGGCATATAGTTACTAGCTTATTTTACCATGATGAATAAAGATACCAGGCAATAAGTATTGGTGTGAATATATAAAGGTGGGGTTTTACTTCATTCACCACAATTGTTCCATACCTTATCTTTGGCGATTTTGCCAACAGGAATATGTGAGCATCAATGGATTGTTTCTAAAATATTGAAAAAAAATCAATGTTAGAAGTCGACTCGAATTACCTTTTGAAAGCTTGATCAAAGCACTTTATAATATAGAAAACACATATGCACTACTTGCCTATCGACACCTCTCTAGAGACAACCTATCCTATCAATGCATCAAGCATTTAAAATTGTGTACACATGCTAGAATGTTGAGTTTAGTTGTCGTAGTCATTACCTTTGTTGCTCATAAAAGGACCTAAGTAAACATCTCGTGCAAGAGAATATGGCTTGCAGATGCATGCACTTCCCCACTTGCTATTATATTTACCACTAAAAGCCTCCCAGGGCATTTAAATAATATATATATGCATACTAATTGTAAAGAAGAGTGCACAAGTGAGGGTGGGTAATGCCTCTTATAAGTATATTGGAAAGTGTACATAGGTACATAGAGTACCGTCTAGTCTTATTTAACTCTTATGGTTTAATATAGCTCTGCATAACCTTTCACCTTAGCAACCTTATTCAAGGCCCGGTTCATATCAAGCAATGGCCAAAACGATGGATCGTCATGATCCAATGAGAGGCAGGCAGGTGGAATGAGTTTCTCAGATCATCTGACAGCAATCTTCAGCTCGGGTTAACGTCGAGAGATAGCTCATAGCCAAGTTTTGAGAATTTATGTCCATCTTGGCACCCATGCCCATCTCCACTCATCTCTCTCATGAGCCAAGGAGGAAGATGATGAGCCAAGGAGGAAGATGAATATGCCCAAAAATTCTAAGCCGATGACATTGGGTGGGAAGTTGGTGTGAACCTCATTGCACTCAAGACATCGGAGGTTGGGAGGTTGGGTTGGGCACCATTCGTGAGATTGGTGTGAACCCAAATCGAGAGAAGGAAAATCCAACTCTCCATTACCTATAGCGCTACTCTCTGAAAGGAGGCACAGGTAACTATGTCCCCCGATACTAGGATGGAAATGTGAAAAGGCTGTGGCTGAAAGAGCGTACTTCTTGGCGAAGTTCTTGATTCTTCATTTTCTTGGTCAAATCCTTTCTTCTACCTTCCTTGTGTGCAAATATTTGGCTCACGCGCAGCCCCATTTGTGCAGAGAAGCTCGTCTCCGTTCTCTGCAAAGCAACTCCTCATCTCGCTCCATAAGCCTTTTCCAATATCTCTATACCCTCCCTGTTCAGCCGAGCCAGCCACCTCCGTCTCCACAGCTGCTCCATTCTAGCCCACCAGCCGCCTCCATCGCCATGGACCTCAAGAAGCGTAAGCTCGACGAGAACGGCTCCTCCGATACGCATGTCCTCACGGCCGAGGACGTCCTTTACCTCGTCGACCCTTTCTCGAAGGAGCAGCTCCTGGAGATCGTCCAGCGGGCCGCGCTGCGGCACGAGGACGTCCTGGGCGACGTGAGGAAGGTGGCGGACAAGGACCCAGCGCGGCGGAAGCTGTTTGTGAGGGGGCTAGGCTGGGAGACGAGCAGCGAGGCGGTGAGGAGCGTGTTTGCGGAGTTCGGGGAGCTAGAAGAGGCAGTGGTAATCACGGACAAGGGAAGCGGGAAGAGCAAAGGGTATGGGTTTGTGACGTACAGGCACATGGATGGAGCGTACAGGGCGTTGAAGGAGGCGAGCAAGGTGGTGGAGGGGAGGATGACGGTGTGTCAATTGGCAGCAGCAGGCCCTAATGGAGGTGGTGGTGCTTATCAGCAGTTCAACAATTCAAATGCTTATCAGCAATTCAACAGTTCAGACGAGAGTGTTGCAGGTCGCAAAATCTACGTAGGTAACGTCCCCTCTGATATGCATTCAGAAACTCTCCTCTCTATCGTCTCCCAGTATGGCGATGTCGAGGAAGGCCCCCTCGGCTTCGACAAACAAACTGGTAAATCCCGTGGCTTCGCCCTCTTCATCTTCAAGTCTTCTGCCTCTGCCCACCGCTGCTTGGAGCATCCCCGAAAGGACGTCGATGGCCATCAGCTCCACTTCAAGCTCGCTAAACCTCCCAAGCACAAGCAGCTGCAGCCAGGAGCTTACTCTACTACTTCCAAGCCAGGTTCCTCTTCCTCGCAGGACGATCACCTAGCCATAGCCATCGCTCAGCAGCAGCAGCTTCACCTCCATCATGAGCAATTAGCTCGCTCCTCCAACCTTTCCTATAGTCTATCTAGCCTCTCCCGTCTCCCCAATCTCGATCACGGCATGCAGCATCACCTCACTCGCTCTTTTGCTGCTGCTTCTCAAGGATTCCACCCCACCGACGCCTCCCAGCTTGCCAACCTTGCAGGCATGAGCTCCCCCATTCGCCACCTCGCCCTTTCCGCCTTCCTCAACCCTTCCTTCGATTCTTCCCTTGCTGCCTCTCTCTCTCACAGTGATTCCCACGGCCTCCTCGGCCATGCCTCCATCCCTCCAGCCCTTGCTTCGTATGGAATCCACGGCCTTGGCTCCCACGTTGCAGCTTTAGTAGGTCCTCATTCGGCAAATAATACTGGCGTTCCCAGAGCTTCGCTCTATGGCGTCTCACCTTCGAGTTCCCAGAACTCCCTTCTTCAAGGTAGCGCTGTTCATCCGTCCATAGCTCATGGGCTGTCGCTGCAAGCTTTACCTGTGGTAGCGCAATCCGCGGGACAACGTTCTCAGTCACACTCTTCGTACTAAAATTAATTGGCGGGTGCTTTGTTGCATCTGCACGATTCCTGGCTATTAATTGATTTTAAGGTCATATTGTCGTCTTTCACCTGATCCAACATGTACCAGTAGCACACTCCAAGGACTTCCCGCTTAGTCCACACTTATGCGATGAGAACAGGTTGATCACTCAAGATGATTCAAGGGACCTCCATGTTAATGTGCGTACGCTATTTAGCCACGCGTGTTGCAACGTTAAATACAATAAGCACTTGTGGTAGAGACTTTTCCTTGTGTACTTACGCGCGGGCTTTATGTATAATGGTATCCGGAAATAAAATATGGAAGTGTCGACGGAGGTTTCGAACGGTTTGCTTCAGAATCTAGTACCAAAACTTTTTCCTAATGTTCATAACAGAAAATTTGATCAGGGAAAATGAATAGAGTAGAGGACGGTCAAGCCAAAGAACACTAAGGGAGATAGGAGATACGGCAAGGTGACCACAAGGACGTCCGAAGGACAAGGCGCTATTTCGGACGAGGGAGGTTCCATCTGGTGTTTTTTCCCCTTCCACTTTTCGTACAGCATAAGAAATTCTCCAAAATGTACCCCTGGCGAATTTCCTCCGCCATGACATAAGGCCTTTAGAACTGGAAAATTGTTTGCTTCTGTTCCTGTTACCCTCTGAAAGGGATTCAAAGGAAGGCTTTTTTGACATGAAATATATTAGCAACGAAAAAATTAACACTCTGAAACTTCTAATCACTAGTTTGTCCGGTGACTAGTACCTCCGTTAACTGTGTAGTGCGTGGCCGAGTTGAACCCAAGTGCCAGATGCGGCAGCTGCCAACTCCACGTTCCCAGGGTCGCATCAATTAGTCGATATAACAAGGTGGGGATCCCACGAAGGCCCTGCATAGCATTGTGCCACGAAAGGACGGTTTTATGATTTCTATACTGATATGTCCAATACTCGAACGAACTTCGTTCCGGCTCGCATGTAGCTATTTGTAATGTTAGTCCAAATGTGGTCTAAGTGAGAAGCATAGGCAGCGGTTGATTCTTTTGTGTAATCTCATGTGGAACTCGTCCATCATTTTTATCAAGTTAGTTATTCTTGGGAGTCTTTACACATGTCTCTATTAAAGTCACCTATTAAGAATCAAGATTGTTAGAGAGTTTAATCTTGAAATACTAGTGATGAGTATATTTTGAAGGTATGATATGAACCTGCTTGATCTTAAAGATGGAGGTTTGTATAAGCTGAAAATTGTGAAGTTTTCATCATTGGTAGTTAAATAAATGTTTGTGATTTCTATGCCCCTCTCTATGTACTTAGGAATGTTCTTTATGGTGATGCTCTTCTCTATGAGAGTGCATGTACCAGAGTGCGAGTAATTTTCTATGATATTAAACTTTGCCAGTATGTATTGTGAAGGGTTTCTTGTCCTTATTTCTTAGAGGCAAACAATATGTGAGTCCATCAGATGTGTAGTTTGAACAATGTCACTTGCATATTTTGAGACACTACTATCATTAGCTCCTTTTACGATGCTTTTTTTCGATGCATATTACTGATTTTTTGGGCCAAGAATTGCTCCATCGATATTACAACCAAAAAGTCGTAACGTCCATATTTTCATCAATATTAGTATCTATATTAGCACTATTTGTTGGTTTAGTGTTGATATTTCAATCGAAAAAGCCTATGGAAAAAACACATAGTGTCAAATCACACCTAATAGAACCTTCTACTACCTAACTTGGTCACATTAACCAACACACAACCTCACACAAATCTTGTACCCCTTGGTACACCCCATTACATCAAATTTTCCATCAAAATTGGCCATGATTCCTCGATCAAATGTGTTGCCCCTTACATCAGTTTTCTCTACGCAATAATGATTACCATATGCCCACATTGCATTGAACAAATGGTACTACAAAGGTAATGGATTCTCATTAGCTTATATAACAAAGTGCTTGCATATGCCACTTCATCTGCCAAGTGCACAAGAAATTGAAATTAGATGTCCATGATACTCGTTGGCAATGCCTTTTCAATCAAACATATGGCTTTGACTACGAAAAGTTTCATTTGTGGAATGGATGATTTCTTGATCTCTTTTGATGATATCCACCTACAATTACATGTTGGTAAGCAATAGAACTTGATTTTGCCATGAGCATACAAATTTGGCATGCTTTTGTATAGACTTTATAACAACCTTATGAATACACTGATCTTGTTGATAGTCTCTGATGCAACTTTAGTAGTACATCTGCAACAGTTGGAAGTACATACTATAGAAACAATGTTGTGTTAGTCAAATTCAAAAAAGAGGTTGAAAAATGGATCAAGCTGAAGTGGAAGCAATGCTACCTAAATCATTTTGTGTCAATCATGTGATGTTATATTACTTAGTTCTTCAAAGGAAGTAAAAGCACCATTTAAGTTATGCTTGTATCCAGTTGGGGTTTTCATACCCGCGATAATGCTCTTTGCTTAGGTCTCCTTTGCTTTTGTCAAAACCCAAGGTGCCTTTGGTAAAATCAACTTGCCTGCATGGTTTTCTCTTGGCTAGAAGGATCTTTTGGTTTTCATCACTTTCAAGTCACGTTGTGCCTTTGGATGTCCCTATCCCCAATCATATGTTTCCACAAACATTTAGACGCATTTTGTAATATATGCATTAGGTCCAACAGATATGTGACTTTGTGTTGTCTCAAGTAAAAAAGAGTAGGAGAGGACGTTGCATGCTAGGTGGAGGCGTTTGGATTTTAGGATCATGCCAAAGCCACTCCCAGTATCTGGACCTCATGACTGGAGGAATAGAAGCTAATTCTAGCACCCCACTTGGGAGCGTCACTCATCTTATGTTACCCTATCACGTGAGTTCAACAGAAGGATATTTTTACTTTTGAAAATTTACATAATTTAACTTACATAAGGGATTATTTAAAATGATTTAAGAAAAAAATTACAGATCTTTATAGAAAAAGGGTACATTTTATTAATGAAAAATATACGGATAAGGGATTTTACAAATAAGCCTTGAACACACATGATATAGAGATTTTATACATAATGATCCCCCCGAGGCACCCCAAAGGTTGGATGGACATGATACGGATGGTCCATAGGAAGAAATTGCCTGTGCTTCTCATATACCACCTTGCTTAGATCTTTTGAGTACCGACTGCACAAATTGTCTCCACAATTTGGGCACACAAAGTATCTAAACACTTGGAGACCTATCAAAATGCAAGGACACAAGTTACACCTTGTAGAATTGAAAGACCACCGAGAAAAAGGGCACCAACAAAAGTTACATCTTGCATTTTAAGAGGCAGAAGAGAATTGTGAGGAATAGAAATTTGGTATCTAAGAAATCATGTAATCCAATAATCATGCATGGTCCACATTAGAATGCCTTTCACTTGAAAATGATGCTGACAGCCTAAAGGCTTTGAAATGTCATAAACTTACATGCCATTCCATAATATTTGCAACTCATCCACCAAAGGGGCTAGATACACATCCATGTTTTTCACCTTGTGCTTTCCTGGCACAATGAGTGCCAACATTAAATGCCCCTTTTTTATGGTCATCCAAGGAGGAATATTGTATATTGTGACTACTATTGGCCATGTGGACAACAATGTGGACTGATGTACAAAGGGATTAACATCATCCATGGCCAACCCATGATGCAAATGATGAGGCTCAATCCCAAACTCTAGCCACCTCTTTTCTATGTGTCTCCAAGCCTTTCCATCTGCAAGGATCAACAATAAAACAAGTGTGTGATGTGTGTTAAAGGATTGGCATGTGTCATAGTACCTTTCCCAAAATCTTGTCTCCTTGCATGTCTTGTCGACGGTATTGAGATGCACCATATTGTCAATAGCTTATACAATGCTTGCATGTTCCTCTGTAAATGATGCAATCATTGGGACATGGATGAATTGACTTATAATCCATTCCTAGTGATGTCATCTTCTTCTTTTCATCCTTTCTTGAGTCAAGCCTTTTGGAGGTAGTGTTTGGAGTAACCTAGGACATTGATCCATTCAATGCATTTGAAGCAACAATTTGGAAATCATGCATGAAACTATAGTCTAGACCACATCAAAACTCTTACCAAAGGAGGGACATGACGCTAGTGTCTGACCATCCATAAGTTGCTGGTAAATTCAAGATCAGAAGAATGGAGGGAAGACGAGATTGGCTTGCCCCTTTGTACAACATGTTGCTTGCTTCATGTCGTAAGTTCTCCTCTTCAAGGCTCATGTTATCCTCCTTCTTCACATCCACATCTTCAGCTCTTTCATTTTTTGGTGAAGGAGCATCAAAGTAACTGTTTATCATGTCCTATATTATTTTGTCCTCATTCAGGGCATCTTCCTGTTCACTACTATTATGTTGCTCTTCTAGCTCTCCATCTTCCCTTATAGTGTTTCTATATCCTTGGGTCAAGATCGACTCATGAGGACAATTATGCAATGCGTGTGCTCTCAAAATTCTTGAGAAAATTTTATATCCCTACATGAAAATAATTTAGTTAATTGTCTCACGTAAGCCACATACAAGCATGGAAAGTTAGTAATTCACTCATAAAGAATCTAAACCATGACTTCTACCTCATCATTCAATTGTATCTCGATGAGTAAGGGTTGAAAGCGACCATATCTCTTTATATGTGTTGTTGATATGCTGTGTAATCTTCTTATTTGTCCTTTGCATCGTGCTCAATCACACAAGATAAGATTTTTCTACTAGTCTCTTCTTCGGACTATGATGAGCTTAAAGACATCTACAAAGGTAACACATGATCATTAAAACACCATAATCCATACATGAGAACAAAAGATGCCAAAAATTGAACCCATTTTGTTTAATCATTGACCATGCTCTGTTCTATCAATATTTCCATCGAAAAACATTCTGGAAATTTTACCACAGTCAATATTTTCTTTGATATTAACATTAAAAAAAGCATTCATAATATTTTATTGTTAATAGGGCATCGAGCATTGTCCAAAATGTTTTTTGATCTATTACATGGATCTAATGGGGGTTCCATAACATGTGCTCACACATTTTTATGCATGGGTCAACATTAGCGTGGGTGTAGCCAATCGCGAAACTATTTTTGAGGCCATTTTGGGGCTGCGACGTGATGCACTTTTGGCTGAATATTTGAGTTTTACGTGGACCCGTGCTCTCATCGAAAAGTTTTCTGACGTCACTAAGGCACACTAGCATAATAATGAGATGCAATCTATTTGTTCAAAATACTGCATAACTCGACACATGGCATCTCTGCACTGCTTTGCGCAATGCAATCTCTGGCGTACACTGCCTGATCACTTATTATCACACATCATTTTGATGCAGCTTTGCCACCTGTCATTAGGCACGTACCCATGCAGATCATTAAAATTGAAGGTTGTCTTAGAGAGACCACTGCGCTCAGGGTTCTTACCATAATAATTAGACACAATCTATCATTCTGAACACCGCCATAGCGTAGTCTTTGGTTTGACCATGTGTCATCATGCAACCTTTTGTCGCTTCTTTGCTCGCAGGCCATGCAAATCATAGGGCTTAGAGAGACCACTGCACTAGTTTTTGGCATAATAATGAGACGTGGTCTATCATTCTAAGCATTGCCTCAGTGTAGTCTCTGGCGTGACCACCTATCATTGCCCGAAATTCAAGGTTGTCTTGGAGAGACCACCACGCTAGTTGTTGGAGTTATAGCTCCGTTACCTATTTTTACGTATTACAGAAGGAGATCTATGAAAGCCACCACATTGGTTCTTGGAGTTATATATTTGTGTACCAAGGACAATGTATTCCATTGTGCAACCAAGCAAAATTCAATTGACAATATGGGGTCCCCCCTTTAGGGGCAAGGGCCATATCTACGTGCATTATATCGTAGTGATCACGCATGCTAAAGCTATTAAATTACATGACGGAGTGGAACAAAAATTGAACAAAGAATAGAGAGTACGTAACAAACTAGAGATGAACAAATTTTTCCTTCAATACTGATGTAGTACAGATGATGGCTCCGTCCACCCGTGCGCTCCCACAGTGGAGCTTAGATGCTGATCTAGATAGATACTAGGTGAAGAGCTACTAGCTAGAAGATCTAATCTGGTACAATGGACTGGGAAGGTCACCTTTTTATAGCTATGAGGGTGGTAGTTGGATCAACGTAGTCAGTGGAGCCAACCAATCAACCTAGTCGGTGAAGCCGACCAATCAACCTAGTCGATGGAATTGACTAGTCATCCATGGAATATTCAAGGAATATTCCCTATACCATCGCCTCGGGGTCTCTCGCCCTCGAACCCCCACCAGACAAGCCGCTGGCCCCCCTGGGACCCCCCAGCAAGAATAAGGGGATCCCACACTGTAATCACCTTTCTGCCATCAACGGTCTCATTGATACACCTCATCTGACATGCAAGTTAGGATCCATCTAGTGTCCCGAGCTCACACATGGCTTCTCCTCATATGGCTTCGATGGAGTCTAGCCTAGCCTTCTCCATGCTCGATATGGAGATCTCTTTTTGAGATATCCACCTATTTCATGTGCCCATGTAAGATTCATAATCAGTCTACAGATTATTCAACTTAAATTGAAGAAAATGCAATCAATGTGAGTTGTGATCGTAAGCATACCTCACAATACCACTGATCTTGAATATAGCATTTCTAACATCTTATTGTAAGTACACAAAAAAGTCATGTCAATAATATAACATAATCATAAGTACACTAACGCATCACGATTATCGGTACACTAATCCTATAGCTTAGAATACCTGTAAGATCTTGTGCCAATCATGGGACTCGAGCCCACTAAGATTATTGTCCTTTGAATATGCTACTTTCAAGCAACACATGTACCCTGTGGGTGTTCGAAAAGAGGCAATATCCGCCTTGACCGCTGCCTCCCGAAGGATCCATGTTGCTTTCGGGAGGACAATTTTTGCCAAAGCATGCACTTGAGGCCACAAACGAGACATCCTATTCATAGCACGCAAGTCTTCTCACACTATTATTGAGTCTATGAAACCAACCAAGTGTGCCCAAATAGTAGCCCCCACATTCTTGAAGATATGCATCGGATCCAAGAGATGATTGATTTGTAACTGACCTCGATAAGGAAGCTTATGAAAGATGGATAGCCTCTTCATACCACAAGGAGGTTTCTCTCCATTCGCCCTCCAAGCTTGAATCCAGTCACTTGCCTTCAAATATGGTGGTGGTGGATCAAGCTGACCTCCATGCGTGAGATGGTCTAACAGAAGGTATCGAGCATGGAGTATCATGCAAGCGGTTTCAAACCTAGTCCACAAATAGGACAAGCATGGTACCCACTTGTAACAAGTCCTGCATGCATGCATGAATGTGTTAGTATAAGACATGTGCACGTGAAAGAGAGTCATAAAAGCATAATCCTATATTATGCATGTAAAGACACAACCATGTATCTGTGCACTCTCCATATCCTAGGTAGTCATGCATGGTCCACATCAAGATACCCCTGACTAAAATATCATTGGTCATTAGGGGAGAATTGGGGTCTCAAAAGGGCCTCATAAGGAATGGATTAAGGAATGCTTAGTGGGCTAATGCAAGGGGCTTGGAGGGTCCCAAAGAGGCCTAACCAGCCCAACCTAGGTGGGTTAAGCCCACATTTGAGCCCACCTCTCCCCCCATCAATGAGGGGAGGGGGCCACTTTTTGAAATTTGAATTTCAAATTTCTAGTCTCCCTCCCTCCCTCTCTCTCTCTCTCTCTCCCTCCCTCCCTCTCTCTCCCTCCCTCCTCCCTCCCTGCCTCCCTCCCTCCTCCTCCTCCCTCTCCCTCTCTCTCCCTCCCCCTCCCTCCTCCTCTCCCCTCCTCCGTCTTGGTCCTCCTCCTCCTCTCCCCTGCTCCGTCTTGCTCCTCCTCCTCCCTCCTCCCTCTCCCCTCCTCCTCCTTCTGGCTCCTCCTCCCTCCTTCCTCTCCCCTCCTTCTCCAGCTACCCAGGATCCCTCTCCTTTGCTCCTCCCTCTTGCAGAATCTCTCCCCTCCTGTAGCATCTCTCCCCTCCTCCTCCCTTCTACAGTAGCTCCTTCCCTCCCTTCTACACCTGTCGCCCTACTCTCCTCCTCCTCTTTCTCTTGCTCTCATTTGCTTCTCCTCCTCCCTCTTCCTTGCTACTCTCTCCCTCTCACTGCTTGATCTTTTCCAGCTCTCCCCTACATTTTAGCCTGCATCACTGATACCTCTCTATGAGTACTCATGGCACCATTCGAGGACATATCCAACAAGTACCATGTGAACCTACAACTGGATGTAGAATATGCAAGCACATGCTCTTTAGGATACAATGGAACTCCTCAAAGTGTGCTCCATAGTCTTCGATTGCAAGGGAAGAAGCATCTTGACCTTTGGGTGGATGGAAACTTGTATCCTTTACACCCTACCATACAAAAGAGTCCTCCTTTTCATAGAGTGCATGATGTTGTTTGGTTTGTTGGCAAGGGACATGCTAGATTGCTTGGTTATTGCAATCGATTGAACCATTCTCAGACAATGGCTATGCAAGCAAGTGAGGTGCAGAGAGCCCAAGCAGAAGAACTTGCACATTTGGGAAATATTACTATTGTGGCAATGCATAATAGTATGCAGGATCTCCAATTGCAAAACAAAGAACTCAGTGACAAAGCACATGCACTGGACTTGGAGCGACATGAATTGGAAGAATAAATCTAGAAGCTTGCTGAAAGCAAACAAGATTTGGAAAGGACTATATAGATCAATGTGCTGTGGAGATGGAACGAGAGAAGTCGATAGAATGAGTACAAAAGTTGAAGGGAACACCTTTGGGACTGAAGGAGAGGAAAAGACAATTTCAATCTATGGATGCCTTGTCAACCAATAATGGTGCTCAAAAGAGGAGAATATGGGCTGCAAGGTTAGTTTCCCAAATTTTCAATGAGATTTCTTACTCCAAAATATTTGTGGTGTTGCATTCTTTCCACTAAGACTCATTTGTACTCTACTTTAGGAATTTCATGGAGGATGTGATGGGAACAATGGAAATGGATGATAGTGATCCTTCATATGTTCTAAGAAGTTTAATAAAGCCAAGTGATGTCATGGAAGTGTTGAAGGACCCTACACAAAAAGGGCTACATAAACAAGTTGTTAGAGAGGTAATGAAGGATTTGAAGGGCCTCATCCAAGCAGAGGATGTGCTTGGAGCTTGTGATGCTGCTGGTGTAAGTCGTGAAGCTTACAACTCTATTTTTAAAATTTTCAAGTTTGCTATGGAGGAATAGTATAAGATATCCACAATGCCATCACCAACACCGTGGTCTGTAAGGCTTGCACATCAAGAAACAAACCAATGTGCTAGAGAAAAGCTTGGAGGATACCATTGTGTAAGTGGCACAATGACTTGGAAGAGTAAAAAGAAATCTGGCATCTAAACGTTTGAGATGAATGCTTTCAATAATGTTTACGTGCATGTAGAGAATTTGCACAGAGCCATGGTCAAATTCTATGGGATGAGAGAAGAAGGTAAGAGAAATTCCCTCTTCACATTCAAATTTATTTCTTCTGATTTCTATATTCTTATTGAATTTCTCTTTCATTGTACAGATGGGAAGCTAGTATTTGTTATAAAAATGGATGAAGCTCAGTTGGTAAAAGAGCACAAGCTAGAGAGGGTGAGCATTTGTATTATGATAGGGGAGGCGTTGGGTCCTAAGAGAGCCCCAAATGTAAAATTTTTTATGGAATAAAGTTAACACTATTTTGAGTCAATTATAGATTCCAAAATTCACTAATTTGTTTAGAAATTGTAGAATTGCATGTGCAACATGGCAGGGTGGAGGGGTGAGTGGGTTGGGAGGGAGGGTGGTGAAGATTAAGTATATTTACCGAACTGGCGACAAACGAGTAGGGGGAGGAGGTGCACTCAAAAAACCCTAATTTAAAAGAAAAACCCTAAAGTGCTTTAAAAAAGACTATATAAAGCACTTCAAAACCCTAAAATCCCTCATTTCTATGGCACAAGTTAAACAAACTGCTAGACCCACTGGACGTCGTTTAGATGCTACCCATTGTCCACTTCACAATGCCATGGCCTCCAAACACACTACAAGCCCCAGTGGCCAAGAGGGCAATGATCAGCAGGGATCTGAAGGTAGTTCTCATCATCAGGAGTCCAAGCAACGCGAGTCCCCACCATCCAACTCTCATGGGGGATCCCAAGGATCTCAGCACCATGAGGAATCCCAGCACACTGAAGGATCCAAGCACGATCAGGGGTCCTCTCAGTCCTTCCAGACAACTAATCATGGAAGTAGAGAGGTCTCCCAAGAGGGGCAAAATAGTCTAGTCAATCCTGATCAACTGCCCCTCCCTCCTCCATGGGTTCTTAGCGTGGAGTATCTAGACCAAAAGGCGAGCAAGAATGGCAAAGAGAGGAGATGGAGATATTACAGGGGCCACAACAATAGGAAGTATTTGGCAGGCTCACAGATATAATGAACCTTGGCCCCAATCCTCCAACCAAGCAGACCACACAGAAGAGCACCATCAACCCTCTATGCCTCGATATTATCAGATATGAGGAGCCTCTAGTACGAGTTGAGCAAGAGCCTCAGCCTGCTGTCTCACAGCCTCATGAAAAGGAAAAGAGACCAAGGACAAAGCAGACCCCTAGGTGCGACAAGCCACCTTGAAGGACCCATCAGACACAAGAAGAGGAGTTTGAAGAGGTGGTTGCAAGGGAGGAGAGGTGAAAGAAGTGCAAAGCGGACAAGCGGCCATGGAGCCATGTCCAAAGGCCAGTGCAGGATCCCCCAAAGATTAAGAGGCACAAAAAATCAAGCATGAAGTCACTTCAGGACATCCGCAAGTTCCAAACCGCTATGGACAATCTCATTCCCCGTGCACCCTTCCAACGTGTTGTACGTGAAATAGCACAGCATTACAAGAGTGATGTGCATTTCACTTCAGGCACTATGGGAGCAATTTAGGAGGCAATGGAGCGATGACAGTAGGTCTTTTTGAAGATGCAAACTTATGTGCTATCCATGCCAATAAAGAGTAACAGTGATGGACAAGGACCTTACACTCGCCAAGCGCATCCACTCCGATCCCTTCCTTAGGCCCTAGATGTTGTTTAGGTCCATTTGGTGTAACCTGAATCATTTTGTAAATCTCTGCCATTTGAGGCCAATGAATAAAATATATTTTTATGTTCTATTACTATTCCCATGTTATTATACATGTTACGTGACGCTTTCCATCTGTTTATGCAAGTTCAGTGTGAATTTGAGTGGTCAAATGATGTTTTTTCACCGTGGTGTAGAAGGCAAATGTGTTTTAGCGGCCCCATACATGCTTAGTGGGTTTTAGCATTTTTGGGCTTCCTGCGCAATGCCAAATGCATTTGCCTTTTGCCCCACGATGAGATTCTTACTGGATTGATGAGAAATGACCATTATAGTGCAAATATTTATTTGATAGCATGCTTTTGAACAAAGTAGTGAATGAAAATATTAATGCCAACAACAATTAAAGTTACAAAATACAATGACAATATAAAATAAATTTTGTAAAAGAACACAAAATGGGGCACTGTATAATAAGTATATCTGTATTCATATAAAATAAAATTTCTATACAATAAGGCTTCAGAGCCTTTCTCTCTTCTCTAAAACACTAAGAACATCGGGCTTTGGATTCCCAAATACACTCCTAGCTCTAAACGTAGTTGATAGAGATTCAATGCTATTGTCATTGCTGGCCAAGGACATGGCTGCTACCGTCAATGCCATACCTTGAAAATTGGTTCCAAAGGTATTGAGAGCAGCCATGCGGTTCACCAAAATAACCTTGTCAGCATTGCGATTGATGTCAGCATGACCAATCACTCTTGGCAAGGCCTTGCACTTCATGAGGTCATCAGTGTCATGTGGAGAAAACTTTTTGTGGATAACCACAAAGTGTCCTTTTGCTTGGCCAAGGTAATGTGCCAGTGAGTGATCTCGGCCGAAGCTAGTATGAACAAGGCGTTGCCGAGATGAGAATAGGTCGACCTCAAATGCCTCCTGCAAGAGTCCAACATTACATTAGAATTCCATTAAAGCAAAAGTATACCAAGAGAGAAGAAATTGAAAGCTCATAGTTTCTTACGAGTATGGAGTCATCATGCTCAATCCCTTCCTCTTTGTCAATGAGGATGGATCCAGAGGCCTCCTACTGTCTGGAGTGAGATGTGGAGGCTTCTTCTAGAACATCAGGTAGGTCGGAGTAGATTGATGTCTCTGCATCTTTGATTTGGGCTAGTGTTAAAGCAAGTGTAAAGAATAAGGGAGAGAGATAGGAGACTCAAGTTCAGCTTTCTTCACAACACACAAAAGAGAGAGGACACAAAAGTTGGAGGGTGAAGCCTTTATTCACTTTTGCATACAACAACAATACAATAGAAGAGGGAAATACCCTATATGTCAAACCCTAGAATACGTGGTTCATATGTGAACCCAAACCAAAACATACGTGGTAGTCTAACTACACCACGAGTACAACTAACATAGGCGGTGACATAAATGATAGTCATCCAGGAGATATGTCGGGGATAGAGCTTGATATCTCAACACTCCCCCTCAAGCTCAAATCCATCTCACGTACACCAAGCAAGCTTCTAAATCTGCGAAGCTTCTCGGTACCCAATGCCTTCGTAAAGATATCAGCCACCTACTCCTCAGTGCTGACATAGACAAGATCAATCTCACCAGCTAGAACCTTCTCTCTCACAAAGTGATAATGCACCTCAATGTGCTTCGTTCTAGCATGATAAACTGGGTTATTAGCAAGCATGATGCTGCTAATGTTGTCACAATGAATGACAACTGCTGCATGAACTGACTGTCCCATATCTGCAAGTAGCTTCCGTAACCAAGCTACCTCACATGCAGCCATTGTTGCACCCCTGTACTCAGCCTCTGTGCTCGACAAGGCAACTGTTGGCTGCTTCTTGCTGCTCCAACTGATGGCAGCACTCCTAAGAGAAAACATAAAACCACTAGTAGATCTCCTGTCTGAGACACTACCAGCCCAGTCAGCATCTGTGTATCCATGTACCTGTAATGCACACCCAGCTTCATAAAATAGTCCATAATGCAATGTGGACTTCACATACCGCAGTATGCGTCTAGCCGCATCCAAATGTGGCTTCCTCGGTGCCTGCATAAACTGACTCACCAGCCCCACAGCATAGCTCAAATCTGGTCTGGTTATAGTCATGTAAATCAAGCTACCTACTATGCGCCTGTACATAGTAATATCTTCAAGAAGCTCACCTGTCTCTGCATTGAGCTTCACATTCTGCTCCAATGGAACAGAGATAGGCTTACAGCCTGTCATCCCATATTTGGATAGCATGTCCAAACCGTATTGCCTTTGCAACAGCCATATCCCACTCGGAGATCTAATAACCTCAATGCCCAAGAAGTAACGCAGCTCTCCCAAATCCTTCATCTCAAATTTCTGCTTCAACAGCAGCTTCACTTCATTAATGTCTGCATCACTATCACCTGTAATAATCAAGTCATCAACATAGATGACTATAAGCACAATCCCTCTGTTTGTCCTTTTCACATAAAGTGAAAAATTTGAATTGGAAATCTGAAATCCAATAGTGACAAGATATTGCCCTATCTTGTCTGACCATGCCCTCGGCGCCTGTTTTAAGCCATACAAGGCTTTGCGCAACCTGCATACAAAATCGGGGTGTGAATTATCCTCATAACCTTCTGGCTGCATCATATAAACCTCTTCCTGCAAATCACCATGCAAGAAGGCATTTTTCACATCCATCTGATGCAAAGACCATCCCTTTGCAGCAGCCATAGCAATTACTGCTCTCACGGTTGCCATCCTTGCAACTGGGCTGAAAGTTTCCTCATAGTCAATTCCATATGTCTGTGCAAAACCTTTGGCAACCAATCTTGCCTTGTACCTGCTAACAGACCCATCAGCATTGTGCTTTACTTTGTAAACCCACTTGCAGCCAATAGCCTTCTTATCATGAGGCAAAGGCATCAAATCCCAAGTGTGGTTTGCATCCAAGGTAGCCATCTCTTCATCCATAGCTGCTTCCCAATTTTTATGCCCTTCTGCATCCTCAAAACATGTGGGCTCTGGCTCCTCTAGAACCTTGACCATATAAGCATAGTGATGTGCTGTATACCCATCATATCTCAGCCTATCAACTGGATACTTAATACGAGTGGACCTCCGTACAATTGGATCAGTTGCAAGAGTCTTTAAATCATGCATGCTTTTCCTTGCACCAGGTGTAACAACAGAAGGAATCCCAAGTTCCTCATCAAGGCTCATTTCAGAGCCACTTGACTCTCCATCAACATGAGAGCTACCAGCAGACACATCAAACACTGGAGCATGGTCCACTTTTTCTTTTCCCTTATGTGATACCTGCACAACACTATCAGGACTGCCATGTGACGATTCACTAGATCTCAATCTCCCTGTCCATGCATTAGATCCACTAGTAGAGGACTCTCTGGGTCCACTCAAGGCTTGAGATTGCTGCTCTGCATTTATTGCAACATTCCCATTTCCTGCATTTGCATCTCCTACCATAACAGTTGGTGCATACCAACTGCTCATTTCATCAAAAACAACATCTCTGCTCACTTGCATTTTGCGGGTGGAAGGGTTATAATAGCGATACCCTTTCTGGTGCAGAGCATATCCAATAAAGATGCATTTTTCTGCCTTTGGATCCAGCTTTGTTCTCTTCTCATCAGGAACATGAACATAAGCTATGCAACCAAATACCTTCAAGTGAGAAATATCTGGTTTTTGGCCTGTATACATTTCTTCAGGCATCATGCCATGGACAGCTGCAGTGGGGGTTCTATTCATAATATAAACAGCAGTTGCTACTGCTTCAGCCCAAAAATAATCAGGCATGTTTTTCTCATTTAGGATCGCCCGTCCTACTTCTGCAATATGCCTGCTCTTCCTTTCTGCAACCCCATTCTGCTGAGGGGTAGACCTGCATGAGTACTTCCTTTGAATTCCCTGTTCTTTCAGATATTCACAAAATTCTTCTGAAAAGTACTCTCCCCCTCCATCAGATCTTAGCACTTTAATATGCACACCTTTCTCTTTTTCAACCATGGCCTTAAAAGCCTTGAAATGGCTGAACACTTCACTTTTGTGCTTCATAAAATAAATCCACACCTTCCTAGTGTAGTCATCAATAAACGTCACATAATAATGGCATCCACCAATAGAAGCAGCTTTGGTTGTCCAAACATCTGAATGGATCACTTCCAAAGGTCTTCTGCTCACCTTCGCATTTTTGGGAAATGCATGTCTGGCCTGCTTACCCATTTGGCATGCTTCACATACCTTTTGCATTCCCTCAACTCTGAATTTAGGCAAACCTGCAACAATGTTTTTCGTTTGCATAGATTTCAGCCTTTGTATATTCACGTGCCCAATGCGCTTGTGCCATATCTCAATATCTGCAATGACACCTCTCCCATGCGCAAACATAGCGGCTTTCACCTCAGGCATATCAACATCCAAGGTGAACATTCTGCCATTTTTATTGCCTTTTGCAACCAAGCGGCACTTATTTTTCAAGTCTTCAACAAAGCATCCATCAGGATTAAATCTAACCTGCAGACCTTGCTCAACCATCTGGCCAACTGAAACCAGGTTCTTAGTGATTTTTGGAACATGAAGTACATCTGCCAAGTACTTCGTTTTGCCATCCTGCATAGCCAATGGCACTTTACCAACCTGCGTAATTGGGTGCGCAGTATCATCACCTGTTTCAACATAACCTGGCTTATCCAAATTTCTAACATCATGAAACCACTCACCATGACTGGTCATGTGGTTAGAGGCACCTGAATCAACATACCAAACATCATTGTAAGCTGCAGCATCTCCTGACATGGAGTTAACCATATGCTGCATCACAAAAAGGTGCTCATTTCTGTCGTCACCATGCCCACTTGATGATGCATAGTTGCTTTGCTGCAACTTCCCACTTTTGATGTCATTCTGCTTTTTATAGCATGTATTCTCCTTGTGTCCAGGCTTTCCACAATAATAGCATTCTGTGCTACTATTTACTTGCTGGTTCCTTTGCCATGAACCACGGCCTCTTTGGCTCCCCCTACCTCTAGAACTACCACGTCCTCCTCCATAGGACTGGTTTTCCTGTTGTTGCTGCTGATTCTGATTTCCTGCACGGCCACCAAAACGGCCTCTTCCTCTACCCCTGCCTCTACCTGTATTCGAGTAGAAAGCAGTCTCTTGAGAAGTTGAGGTGGCTGAACCACCATTCCTTTGCTCTTCACTCAGCAAGAGAGCAATAAGTTCCTGAAAATCAGGAAATGTTTCACGGACTCCAATGGATGTCCGAAACTATGCATAATCTTTCCCAAGACCATTCAAGGTCACGGACACTAAGTCCTCATCATCAACAGGTGCTCCAATGGAGGCAAGAGAATCTGCAAGGCCTTTCACCTTCAAGGAATACTCATTTATATTCATATTTTTCCTTTGCACATTGTGCAACTCCTGCTTTAGCTGCATCTTTCGTGCTTTGGTATTTGTGCTATACAGCTTCACCAATGTATCCCATGCCTCCTTAGGTGTCTCTACATCCTGTATGTGCACAATCATAGAATCTGAAATGCTAACAGACAGCCAATACAAGCATTTTCTGGCTTTTTCATGCCATTCTTTAAAGGCCTTCAATTCAGCAGGAGTGGGAGCATTACCCAAAACTGGTTCTGCAGTTTCACCACTGATGTAATCCCAAACTCCCTTTCCCATAAGGAAGTTTGTCATCCTGAACTTCCATGCTTGGAAGTTGTTCTTGTCAAGCTTCTCACTGACAATGGTAGACAGATTCTCAGACATTTTACAAATCACGAATTGCAACAGCAACCTGTAAACACAGCAAATGCCTCACAAGGGCAGATAGCAAAACTTCTGCAAACAGCTTCACAGGGGCAGATCCGCAACACTGACGAAAGTGGTATTTCTCCACACAGTCACTTCCTAGTGACGATTTTGCATCAACAGGCAACAGGCATGAATCTGCAACTCCCAATATCTCTGCACACAGGCATACGATGCAATTTCAGTGGCACCTTTCCACTGACTAGCCGCGCAGTGGTCGCACAGCGAAAAATAGGGCCTTTTTCTGAGTGCCTGCGAAGAACTTCCGCCTTCAAAACGGGCCCCGAAATGGCCTCAAATCAAAAAAATAAAGTCACCGAGGGCTTTGCCGGCACCCGCAGCATATACTGCGCTCTCGCCACACCGCGAAGGGCCTCTCAATCTGAAACAGTGCACTCCTGCACTTCTGGCTGTGCTACCTGCAGAGATTTGCTCCCAAACTCAAAATAGGAAAGCAACACTGGTCCTCTTACCAAGACACCACAAACTTGGCTTGCTTTCTTGAGCTCCTTACCACGAACAAGGCTCTGATACCATGTAAAGAATAAGGGAGAGAGATAGGAGACTCAAGTTCAGCTTTCTTCACAACACACAAAAGAGAGAGGACACAAAAGTTGGAGGGTGAAGCCTTTCTTCACTTTTGCATACACAACAACAATACAATAGAAGAGGGAAATACCCTATATGTCAAACCCTAGAATACGTGGTTCATATGTGAACCCAAACCAAAACATACATGGTAGTCTAACTACACCACGAGTACAACTAACATAGGCGGTGACATAAATGATAGTCATCCAGGAGATATGTCGGGGATAGAGCTTGATATCTCAACAGCAAGAACCTCTTCTATTGAATCATCTGCTCCCAAAAACCTAGGTTCTGGCATAGTCGAGTCCACCTCGTATCCACACGAGACACCAAGAGCTTCATCCTCCCAAAGACCAAACATAACCTCTATGTCAGGGAGAAGGAGGTATTGTTCTCCATCGACAAGAAGGGGAGCAAGAAACCATATCATTGTTGTAGGGTCAACAGAGGTGGTGCCCGAGGTGGATGGAATTTGAGAAGTAGAATGGGGTTTAGGAGGTCATTGAAGCACTTCCACGGCCAATGCAGCTTCCCGCCTCAGCTTCTTCATCTATGGGCTCTTCATTGTAGATGTTGGGCTCATCTAAAGAAATAAGAGGATCGGAAAGGGCAGGGGCAGGGTCAAGGCTTGAGGTCGAGGCCTCCTCTTCTATTTGTCCCTCCTGGAGAAGGAAAATAAGGTAATTTCCCAGGATAGAAACCTATTTCCTATGTTTCCAATGACTCCACATGCTAGGAGGTCATCAATGTCCACTCCCTAAACCCTAGGGGTGTGAGTTGGGCTCAAAAGCGATCTAAATGATTCACGAACCTGGGTTCTTGATTGAACAAGTACTTTAAATAATCAATTGGGACCCATCTCTTTGTAGACTCATCAAGTTGATATGCAAAACTCGCGATGTAGTCTTGCATGTACTTGATGAGGTCTTCAAAATCGTCTCGGGCTCCCAAGTAGGTGCCTAGGACATTTATTCTCTTATCAAAGATTGGAAATAACTCCTCCTCTCTATCAATTAATGGAGTATGGGAGATGAAATCATGGAAGGCTGACCTAGCAAAATTCATGGTAGTGTGATGCCAAAAATTGATATTTTTATTTGGCATTGGTATTGTTTTCTTCTATGTTTGATAAGAGTTTGAGTATCAAGTGATAGCCTAGCGGCTCTCAATTATTTCTATTTTCTAAGATATTGTATGGGATTGAGAGGATGAGCGGAATAAATCATTGTAAATACCATGGGTATGAATAATAAATACCTTGGTATGGGGTGAGAGTTATTTGTGTATGGGATATTATGGGGTTTTTAGAAAATAGGAAGAGTGAGTCATATAAAGAGGTGGGCTCATGTCCATGTGTTTCAATAATATAAGAGCAGTCACATGCCAAGCATGTGGAAGGCATGTGGAGGAGCGTGAAGTCAAGAGGAATCCTTCTAAAATTCCTATGTGGAATAAGGAGGATGTGGACATGTGGAAAAGAGAGGGTCCCTATGGACTCCGTGTGGGGAGACTCTTGACTCTCTCAATATTTTTAGAGTCTTGAGCATCTTTTGATGGGACACATGGCAAGAGTAGCCAAAAAGGACATGGATGGTGACATACGAGCTTTTGTGATAGATGGGGAAAATAATCTACATGCAACAATCGTAAATGGGTGAAGGAGGGTGACAAAATCTCTATAAAAGGAGCCCTCCTCTCCCTTGTCTCTCCCTTGTTCATCAATCTCTTCCACCATTAGGCCTCATGTTGCTGTAGCTCTAATCTGCTCAAGCCTGTTCCATGAGCCTTCTCTCCCTCTTGCAGATATTCTCTTATGTAGACTCTTGAGTCCATCTCTCTCTAGTTTATTCTCTCTCTATGAGTAGTCTTGGAGCTTCCACTCCCTCTTATATGTATGAAACCTCTTCTTCTCCTTGTGTTTGTAGTGTTTTGAGTTGCATTGGAGTGGATTCTTACTCTATTGGTAATGAGGGTCACTTCAGGTTCTCTCTCTTGAGTGTCTCTTCCCTTTTCTTTCTTTCAAAGCCTTAAAAGTTCTTTCTATTCAGCCGCTCATTGTGCACACATGGCCCATCTGTTTCCTAATCCACCATGCAAACTTTTTCCCCTTTAGGAAAAATCTATGAGGGGTGGATCGTTGATGAAGGTGGAGTCTTGAGGGAGCATCCTGCTCATGCGAAATTAGCATGGGTGGAGGGTAGTTTTCATGATAGTTTGACCCCCTGTTAGTATTTTGCTCATAACTTTCTGCTTGATAGTCTGATTCTAATGAAATTTATATCAAAACGAAGCTCTCTTTAAGGTGCATGTTTATATGTAATCAGCTCTTGAATCAAATACTACTGCAAAAAGTTATGAGTTTCTGTGTCTGATAGTTTGTTTTTATGATAGTTTTTACCCCCGTCTAGTAAACTGTCCATAATCTTTTGGCTGCTTCTGTCTTTCTTACAAAACATATATCAGCACGAAGCTCTCTTTAAAGCGCATATTTCTATGTGCTTAGATTCTTGAATCGGATATTATTACAAAATGTTATGAGTCTCTGTGTCTGACAGTCTATTTTCATGACAATTTTTACTCCCTTCCAGTAAAGTGTCCATATCTCTTCAACCGTCTGTCTGTTTTCAATGAAACTTATATCAGCGTGAAGCCCATCTCAAGGCGCATCTCTTTGTGTATTTGAATATCTGATATAATGTCTCTACTAAAAGTTATAGGCCTCTGTGTCTAATGATAGTTTGTAGAGTGTTTTGAGCTGTGTGTAAAGGTGTCTATCAAGTAGGTGCAATGTTTCCTCGGAATCTACCCATTCGCCCCAATCAGCCCCTTCAAATTCCTCGATATATATCAGTTCATGTCATATTGAGCTACAAGATCTTCTTTCAACAACATATCGCTCTTCTCTTTGGCACAGACTGGCTCGCTAAGATTATGGCCTCTGTTGATCATTTCCTTCTCCCTTTTCTTGATTGCAACATCACTTGGGATGTTACTATCTTCATTCTCATTTGAGGGAGGAAAGTATGGTGTGGTATCTTGGCATAAAAGCTTCTTTTTAATGCCATTCTCAATGATAAATATCTTTGTCAGTCAATTTGAAAGCAACTGGAAGTGAAGAGGTGTGTGAAGTTTATTACCCCTAACTTCATGTCACATCTTTTGGTGGAGACGTCGGGTACATTTGGTATTGGATTCATCCCACCTTACTAAACGGTCTTGGGTGTACTTGATTGTATGTTATGCCTAGTATAGGCATGTGTTTCTGATGAGATAAATAAGATGCCTGAAAGAACTTCGTTAGAAGAGATTGTAGCCCATTTAAGAGAACTTGAAGATTGTGAAGGTGATGCTCAAGCTATTCGCATAGTCACCATGATCATATCCTTTATGTTTGCACTGTTGAATATGTTGGTGAATCGACAATGCCGACAGCAGGCACAATGATAGATTGGGGATTGTTCCATGCATTGGCAGCTTGGTGTGAAGAAATGGGATCCATGTGGGGAGACTCTTGACTTTCTCAATGTTTTTAGAGTCTTGAGAATCTTTTGATGGGACACATGGCGAGAGTAGCCAAAAAGGACATGGATGGTGACATACAGGCTTATGTGATTGATGGAAAAAATAATCTACAAGCAACAATTGTAAATGGGTGAAGGATGGTGATAAAATCTCTATAAAAGGAGCCCTCCTCTTCCTTGTTCATCAATATCTTCCACCATTAGGCCTCATGTTGCTATAGCTCTAGTCTCCTCAAGCCTCTTCCATGAGACTTCTCTCCCTCTTGTAGATATTCTCTTATGTAGACTGTTGAGTCCATCTCTCTATAGTTTATTCTCTCTCTATGAGTAGTCTTGGAGCTTCCGCTCCCTCTTGTATTATAAAACCTCTTCTTCTCCCTTGTGTTTGTAGTGTTGTGAGTTGCATTGGAGTGGACTCTCACTCTATTGGTAATGAGGGTCACTTTAGGTTTTCTCTCTTGAGTGTCTCTTTCCTTTTCTTTCTTTCATAGCCTTAAAAGTTCTTTTTATTCGGCTGCTCACTGTGCACACATGGCCCATCTGTTTCCTGAGCCACCATGCAAACTTCTTTCCCTCTTCTAGGCAAAATCTATGAGGGGTGGATCGTTTCGTGATCGTATCATCCTATTCAAAGGTTTTGAAAATGATTGATACGAGTTACATGAAGGGTTTTCTTTGCTGAGATAACTTGTGGGAGTTAATGTAGATGGCACCTATATTTTGCACTGGATGTCACCCAAGGGTCAAGGCTTGGCAAGACAATAGGGAGTTTATGCAGATGGCACCTGGCAAGGGACTATCGCATTGAGCAATAAGACAATGGGGAGTCAATGCACCCAAGGGGCAAGGCTTGGCAAGACAAGCCTAGGTCAAATTATGCAGATGGCAACTGCCAAGGGACTGTCGTGACATTGAGCAATAAGACAATGGGGTGTCAAATTATGCAGATGGCATGAATTGAGGCTCTTTAAGAGCAACAATTTAAATTGTAAACATATGTTCAATCTATATCATTTTGGATATAAAGACTCTAGCTGAGAGCAACATCTCTCAATGTAATCATATAATAATAGCTATAATTGCTATTATACCTCTTTGGTTCAATACAAAACTTGGGTCTTATGGCATCATGTCTTCTTTCTATTTATTAAAAGTTTTGCTAAATTTTGTGCATATTGCCGAGTGACAATGTTATTTTCATGAAATATTTAAGTCTCATTTCATGGATTTATAAATTTATCACGTCAACAAAAAACGTCAAGGAAAAATATTAAAAATAATTAAATTAACAAATAACTTAGTTATAGCTAGAATTTCTAATATAGGATTATTTCAAATTCTTGCATGTTGGTGCAAAAGTGTAGATTGAAAAAACAATATTTTTATGTGAATATGATAGTGCCACAAAGTGAAATTTTGATTTGGGAAGGAAAAACGTCAAGGCAAAATATTAAAAATAATCAAATTAACAAATAACTTAGATATAGCTAGAATTTCTAATATAGGATTATTTCAAATTCTTGCATGTTGGTGCAAAAGTATAGATTGAAAAAATAATATTTTTATGTGAATATGATAGTGCCACAAAGTGAACTTTTTATTTGGGAAGAATATTTTCAAGAAAGTAAAATTTTGATTTGGGAAGGATATTTTCACAAAGTAAAGTTTTCATTTGGGAAGGATTTTTGGGCTTCGTCCAAAAACAACACAAAAAGTCCAAAATTAATGAAATAGGTGTTTATTACAAGAATTCTAGATAGTGCTAGCAATCTTGTTGTTGGAGAAGCCATGTGTAAGCCCGAGACACTGGATGGGGATCCTGACTTGCATGTTAGATGAGGTCTATCAATGAGATCGTTGATGGTAGAAAGGTGATTGTGTGGGAGCCCCTTATTCTTGTTGGGGCCTGGGGGCCAGCTGGCCCCTAGCTAGGGGGTCCAAGGGGGGGCATGGTGGGGGCTTTGAGGGCAAGAGCCCCCGAGGTGATGGTATAGGGAATATTCCTTGTGGATGACTAGTCGGTTCCATCAACTATGTTGACTGGTCGGCTTCACTGACTAGGTTGACTGGTGGTCAGTTCCACTGACTACGTTGATCCGACTACCACCCTCATAGCTATAAAGAGACGATCTCCCTAGTCCATTACATCAGATCAATTTAGATCAGATCAGATCTCCCAGCAGAGATCTTCCAGCTAGTAGTTCTTCACCTAGTATCTGTCTAGATCACGATCTAAACTTCACTGTAGGAGTGCACGGGTGGACGGAGCCATCATCTGTACTACATCAGTATTGAAGATAAATTTTGTTCATTGCCAGTTTGCTGTGTACTCTCTATTCTTTGTTCAATTTCTGTTCCTATGCCGTGTAATTTAACAAAGAAGATGCTAACAATGGTGGGTATTGATTATGATACCATCCATGCTTGCCGTAATGATTGTATTCTCTTTCATCCTGAGCATGGAGATTTGGCTAGTTGTCTGGAGTGTGGGGAATAGTGATATAGAGATGACTTGCAAGGTGAGCATATGCCGATAAAGGTCTTGAGACACTTTCCCATCATTGCAAGAATACAGCACATGTTCTGATGCAATTCTATAGCGGAGTTGATGACTTGGCATGCATCTCATCGGTCCACTGATGACACATTGAGGATTCCCACAGATTGTGTAGCTTGGAAGCACATAGACAATCAGTGGCCGGACTTTTCAAGGGAACCATGCCACTTACGTCTTGGGCTCGCCATGGATGGCGTGAACCCTTTCGGGATACGCTCGAAATCTTTGTCGACATGGCCCATAGCCTTGGTGAATTACAATATCCCACCATGGCTAACAATAAAGAAGGGACACCTCATGCTTGCACTACTTGTGCCAAGGAAGTGGCCAAAAATATGGACGTGTACATGGCACCTTTGATAGAGGAGTTACAGATCTTATGGAGAGGAGTGCGGGTCTTTGATATTTCCAAAGCTCCTAGACATCATTAGGGGAGAATTGGGGTCTCCAAAGATCCCCCAATTAGTGTTTCCTAATTTCAAGGGATTAGTGAGGTATTTGAGGTGTACCGATGGGAGTGCTCCTTTTTGTGGGGCAATGCGATGTTGAGGTGGAGGGTGGGCAAACCTGCAAATAGCCCCTATTGGCTACATGCGAGAACACCTATTGGTCATGGAGGATGGCATGTCTGAGTCCTTTCACTTTACCTTAAATGGTGAAAAGGTAGGAAAGCATGCAGAGAAGCTCATGCATAGTGCCACTTTTACAATTGTGGATTTTGACATTTTCCAATTAATAGTGGTGCAATTAATTTGGATGTTTTGAATGGTTCTGTTTCATGTCAATGTCAAGTTTTCCCCAAAAAATTTATAATTCTTTTTATTTTTAATATTTAGATTATTTGGGTCTATATAGGTTATAAAGTTACTTTAGTTTCAAAGTTTCACTATCATAGCCATAGTTCTCCTTGCCAAGCCTTGCCCCTTGGGTGCATTGACTCCCCATTGTCTTATTGCTCAATGTGATAGTCCCTTGCCAGGTGCCATCTGCATTAACTCCCTATTGTCTTGGCAAGCCTTGACCCTTGGGTGACATCCAGTGCATATTTTGACTCTCATTTGACATAGGAGGTGATGACTCTGATTATAATTGTCTTGGATTGGCTCCTTGCCTAGTACCCAAATAAAATCCTTCAATGGACTTCAATACAAATCTTTAATCATGGACATTCTTCATTTGCGTTGTCTCCTTCTACTTCCTCCATGGTGAGCATCCTTAAAAATTCGTGTATATGCAAAATAGTTTGCTGTGGTATTTTTATTTTTCCTTCTACCTCATATCCCATGTGCTTCTTTGATTTCTTTGCCCTTGAATGCCAAGACACTATGATTGTCTCCGTCGAAACTTGAGAGACCGCTTCATCATTTGGGACCCACTCCTTCATTATACAATTAGTATATAATGTGTTGTTATCCATATTCTCCTTCCTGCCCTTTGGCTCATACCATACCGCTGTAAATGTTGTAGCTCTCCCTTGGTCATCTCTTTGCACATCAACTACTTTTGCAACCCAAAACTTCACATTCTCATATTCATCATCCGATAGCCGAACCACAACAAAACAATCGACCTCTATATCTACTTGTGGCATAAACTCTCTCTTCTTCGGTCCACAATATGGACGTGGGAGTAATGATACAAATTCATTTTCAAAGACTGGAGCTGGGTGCAAATCATTATGAACATTTGGCCAAAACATATTGCATTCTTCCTTGACATCCTTTGAGCCTCGCATTCTCTCAAGGTCCGTTATTAAATTTCGTGTCTTGTTAATTACAGTGGTAGTGTGTTCTCTCCAAGTAGGCTTCGAATCAGGATATCTCCGGAGCATTTCCTCTTTGTATGTAATAAATGCTTTTAATCCATCTATTTCACAATTAGACCTCTCATTAAATTCTTGTATAGGAGCCCATGTTGGATACCTTTCCTTGCTGGGAATTGAAGTTAAGAGACTGTAAGGTTCTTCAGGTTCCCATTTTGTATCATGAGAATATTGTTGCCATTGCATTACGGGTTTTTCATCTTTTTTAAAAAAACAAAAGTAGTGTGGATTGGTATGACCTGTCAATGCATCACGACCCGTTTGTATGAAAGGTAGAATGAAGCTCTTCCAATCATACATTCTTTTGAGCCTCTCACATACTGTACTTTCCTTACGACCACCAACTTGCCTGCCACATCTTCTTACCAAGTCATCTATTGTCTCCACATCCTTGCATTTAAGCTCCCTTGACACTGTGCTAAAAACCTGATCGATATCCTCATGTGTATGCCCAACATACAAAAATCCACATTCGACCTCATTGAAGATTCGATGAGAAACTAGCATGGAGCAGAATGCAAACATGAGTACATTCTTATTTTCTCGCCAGCAATTATCAGCTTGTATTCTCAAAGTCGGTGGCAGGTGACCTTTTTCTGCATGTACATTTCGAATTGCCTTCATAATAGATGTTACAACTTGATTGCTATCATGTAGATGCAAGGAATCAATCCATATATCTGCAAAGAACTTAATTCCATGCACTAACACTCCACATAGATGTGTCTTTAGAAAGTGCTTTCCTTGTAATTTAGGTGGAGTGGCAACAAAATGAGGCAATGTTGTTGTATTCTGATCCATGCCATCTACAATAAGGCACATGTAGTCATCAGGATGCGAAATAGCTTGCTCCTTCCAAAATGCATATTTTTGTCTGGAATGTCGAATAAGGTCATGATGAGATTTTTGGTTTTTTTTGTATAATTCCCTTTGATTTGGACATGTTGCACTCTCAATCGCTCGCTTTAAATCATCACAGACATTGCACTTTGACATTTTTTTCCTCCTTGGGATTTTAACATATCCAAAGTTCTTCTTCCAAAGAGTATACAAAGTATGAGAAGAAGCTACGGCATCCCCTCTTTGCCTTTGCTTTTCTGCAATAGAGTCAAATACTTCGAGCTTTGTCAAGCCCATTGGAAGGTGCATTTCAGTGATCGCGTCACCGTTAGGGAGTTTGGTAGATATATGGGGTTGAGGCAAAGCATTTTCATGTATGAAGTCTTGCAAAATTGCTGCTGCCCTTACAGTTGAGATTCTTGATTTGGACCTTCCTCTATTACCGTGAATGCTAAATTTGTTGCTGCCCTTTGCCTTGGTGACTAAATCCCAATATGTACCATGGGATAATCCAGTAATATTGCGATATGCCTTATTGGAAATCCTTTTTCCATTTACGAGAGGTTTTACCTTTTGTCTTGAACTTAGCCTTTTATTGCCATTTTGAAGAAAGCAAGAGAGACTTGTGAGAAGGTATTCATTTCTTTCGCTTCCTCTTCTTTGCCACACATGTCCTCTACATTCCCTGATGTCTGCAAGATCAATGAAGCGCATACATCTTCGCTTGCAACATAGATATCCCAATGCATTTAACATGTTCTCCTCCTTCATTACTCTCTTCCTCTTTGGTTGCTTTTGTGGATCTGCCTGGATTCTATTTCTCTTCATGCATATGTATGACCGTTTTCGTTCCTCGTGCACGTTGTTATCTGTATTTATGCACTTCTTCTCCTCACATTTGTTTGTAACCAAGCATCCATGATTGGTCGTTGCATCCTTGTTCATATCACAATCAAAGTTAAATACTGAATAATCCTCTGTTGATCTCATCCTCGTTTTTAACATACTCTTAGGACCATTCAATGAATTCAATATTCTACGAGAGTATTGAGAACCTTGAAACTCTTCCACTCCTGAGAGAACATCACTCATTGGGACATCTTGCATGGCTTTCACAAATCCACAACCTTGATTGACACCAGGTTTGTTAATATGCATGAACTCATCCACACTTGACAAGACATCGCTATTGAAACCTTTGCCCTTCTCACTGTGCAAGAATTCATCCACCCCAGATAAGGCTTCGCTTCTAAAATCATTTTGTTTCTTGGAACCAATGAACTCATCCACTCCAGATAAGATGTCACTTCTATAACTGAGTATATTGAAATCATCCACATTTGAAGTGATAGAGCCTAGCACATGGGCACGCTTTTTAGGTCCTTTGATATTATAGTATACGTTGTCTTTATCATTGAAAACCATGTTCCTCTTTCTCATGTTTAAAAATTGCATGCTCCATCTCATATTCTTGCCTACCTCATAGTAGGGATCACATAAGGATGTTATGTTATCAAACATACCATCATCAGTGACTTTTAGAATCCTCATCTGTGCAAATGACCATTGCTCCACTTGTTCAAATCCCAATACTTCACCTTCTGCTACAATCTTATTTGCAAATGATCTCATTTGTAAAATGTCCCCTATAGTAAAATCCAAGGTGATGCACTTCGTATTCTTGATAATGTCTGTTGCATAAGTCTCATCTTTGTCCCATGCTATAAATGATTTGTTGGATGTATTGTAGGGCATAACATCTCCAAGTGTTTCCATATCTCCACATTTATACTTTAGCTCAACATGTGCGCTAAGAATCTTTGATACAGTAACTGCCACCTTATCTTCGCCAAGTCTTCGAAAGTGGCAAAGTGAATTGGGATCACTATCATGGATTGTAGCAAATGCAACTACTTCTCTTTTGCTACATAAAATCACATCCATCCCTAGAACAAAATCTATAGCCATCTCCTTTGTGAGAGTCCTTCGCAAGCAAGCTGCAGTAGCAACAATTACATAAATATTAGTCTCTTTTTAATAATCTACTCATTTATTATAATTTTTAATTAGTACTTAATTTATTGGTGGGAGAAGTTATCCGATCAAGTAATCATCAGATGGACATGCCAAGTTATCCTTTGCATGGTCAATCAAGCATTAAATACTATTTTTGCTCTAGTGTCATGCACATCCATAAAAAAACATGATCCTACTAGGTATGTTATCCAATCAAGCACTAATGGGATGCGCGTGCCACTTTGCATGTAAGTCAATTCCACCTAGTTGAGGTGTACAAAAAGTGTTGTGCCCATCGGATATGCTTTGCATGGTCCATCGAGCATTAAATACTATTTTTGCTCGTGTCATGGACATCCGTAAAAAAAACATGCTGCTAGGTGTGTTATCCGATCAAGTACTTATGCGATGGGAATGCCACTTTGCATGTAAGTCAATTCCACCTGATTGAAGGTGTGTGCAAAGTATTGTGCCCATCCAATATGCTTTGCATTGTCGATCAAGCATAACACACTGTTTCTGCCTTACTGTCATGCACAACCATATAAAAACATGGCCATAGGTGTGTTATTCAAATAAGTACTTATCAGATGGGGGCTCCACTTTGCACGCAAGTCCGTTTTAACTACGTTGAGGTGCGTGCAAAGTATTGTCACCATCGGATATGATTTGCATGGTCGATCACGCATTATACACCATTTTTTCCCTAATGATATGCACATCCGCAAAAAAACATGCCATTAGGTGTGTTATCTGACCAAGCACTTATCGGATGGGTGTGCCTCTTTGACAATATTTTCATACCACCTAGGTTGAGGTATAGGAAAAGTATTATGCCCATCGGATATGCTTTGCATGGTTGATCGAGCATTAAATACCATTTTTGCCTTAGTGCCATGCACATCCCTAAAAAAACACACTTCTAGGTGTGTTATCCGATCAAGAACATATGCGATGGGAATGCCACTTTGCATGTAAGTCAATTCAACCTAGTTGAAAGTGTGTGAAAAGTATCGTGCCCATCCAATATGCTTTGCATGGTTGATCGAGCATTAAATACCATTTTTGCCTTAGTGCCATGCACATCCGTAAAAAAACACGCTGCTAGGTGTGTTATCTGATCAAGCACTTATGCGATGGGCGTGCCACTTTGCATGTAAGTCAATTACACCTAGTTGAAGGTGTGTGCAAAGTATTGTGTTCATCGGATATGCTTTGCATTGTCGATCAAGCATAACACACCGTTTCTGCCTTAGTGTCATGCACAACCATATAAAAACACGGCCATAGGTGTGTTATTCAAATAAGTACTTATCAGATGGGGGCTCCACTTTGCACGCAAGTTTGTTTCAACTACGTTGAGGTGCATGCAATGTATTGTCACCATCGGATATGATTTGCATGGTCGATCACACATTATACACCATTTCTTCCCTAATGATATGCACATCCGCAAAAAAACACGCCATTAGGTGTGTTTTCTGACCAAGCACTTATCGGATGGGTGTGCCTCATTGAGAGCATTTCAATACCACCTAGGTTGAGGTGTACGAAAAGTTTTGTGCCCATCACATATCATTTTCATGGTCGATCGAGCATTAAATACTTTTTTTACTCTAGTGTCATGCACATCCGTCAAAAAACACACTTCTAGGTATGTTATTCGATTAAGCACTTATGGGATGGGCGTGCCACTTTGCATGTAAGTCTATTCCACCTAGCTGAAGGTATATGCAAAGTATCGTGCCCATCGGATATGCTTTGCATGGTCGATCGAGCACTAAATACCATTTTTGCCTTAGTGCCATGCACATCCGTAAAAAAACACGCTGCTAGGTGTGTTATCCGGTCAAGCACTTATGCGATGGGCATGCCACTTTGCATGTAAGTCAATTCCACCTGGTTTAAGGTGTGTGCAATGTTTCATGCCCATCGGATTTGCTTTGCATGGTCGATCGAGCATTAAATACCATTTGCGCCTAAGTGCCATGCACATCCGTAAAAAAACACGCTGCTAGGTGTGGTATCCGATCAAGCACTTATGCGATGGGAATGCCACTTTGCATGTAAGTCAATTTCACCTAGTTGAAGGTGTGTGCAAAGTATCGTGCCCATCGGTGCTTTGCATGGTTGATCGAGCATTAAAAACTGTTTTTTGTCCTCTAGTGATAAAGCTTCAATCTTCGTGAAGACATGTAATCTATCCATCCATTGATTTGCCCTCTAGTCATAAAGCTTCAATCTTCGTGATGACATGTAATATGTCCATCCATTGATATCTGTGCACTGATACCCAACTAATGCAATCTACCCACTAAAAACTGTTCCACTGATATCCACTTATGCAGCCCACATGATATCCACTTAAGCAGTGCGCCTCAATGTAGTTAAAAAGGAGTTGTGTGCAAAGTGGAGCCCCCATCTGATAAGTACTTATTTGAATAACACATCTATGGTCGTGTTTTTATATGGTTGTGCATGACACTAAGGCAAAAACGGTGTGTTATGCTTGATCGACAATGCAAAGCATATCCCATGGGCACAATACTTTGCACACACCTTCAACTAGGTGGAATTGACTCACATGCAAAGTGGCACGCCCATCGCATAAGTGCTTGATTAGATAACACACCTAGCAGCATATTTTTTTACGAATGTGCATGGCACTAAGGCAATTTGCATGGTCGATCGAGCATTAAATACTATTTTTGCTCTAGTGTCATGCACATCCGTCAAAAAACACGCTGCTAGGTATGTTATCCGATCAAGCACTTATGGGATGGGCGTGCCACTTTGCATGTAATTCGATTCCACCTAGTTGAAGGTGTGTGCAAAGTATTGTGCCCATCAGCTATGCTTTGCATTGTCGATCAAGCATAAAACGCCGTTTTTGCCTTGGTGTCATGCACAACCATGAAAAAACACGGTCCTAGGTGTGTTATTCAAACTAGTACTTATCGGATGGGGGCTCCAGTTTGCACGCAAGTCTGTTTCAACTAGTTTGAGGTGTGTGCAAAGTATTGTCACCATCGGATATGATTTGCATGGTCGATCACGCATTATACATTGTTTTTTCCTTAGTGGTATGCATATCCGCAAAAAAACACGCCCTTAGGAATGTTATCTGACCAAGTACTTATCGGATGGGTGTGCCTCTTTGACAACATTTTAATACCACCTAGGTTGAGGTATAGCAAAAGTATTATGCCCATCGGATATGCTTTGCATGGTCGATCGAGCATTAAATACCATTCTTGCCTTAGTGCCATGCACATCCGTAAAAAAACACGATGCTAGGTGTGTTATCTGATCAAGCACTTATGCGATGGGAATGCCACTTTGCATGTAAGTCAATTCCACCTAGTTGAAGGTGTGTGAAAAGTATTGTGCCCATTGGATATGCTTTGCATGGTTGTTTGAGCATTAAAAACCGTTTTTGCCTTAGTGCCATGCACATCCGTAAAAAAATACGCTACTAGGTGTGTTATCTCATCAAGCACTTATGCGATGGGCGTGCCACTTTGCATGTGAGTCAATTCCACCTAGTTGAAGGTGTGTGCAAAGTATTGTTCCCATCGGATATGCTTTGCATTGTCGATCAAGCATAACACACCGTTTTTGCCTTAGTGTCATGCACAACCATATAAAAACACGGCCATAGGTGTGTTATTCAAATAAGTACTTATCAGATGGGGGCTCCACTTTGCACGTAACCCCGTTTTAGCTACATTGAGGTGCGTGCAAAGTATTGTCACCATCGGATATGATTTGCATGGTCGATCACGCATTATACACCATTTTTTCCCTAATGATATGCACATCCACAAAAAAACAAGCCATTAGGTGTGTTATCTGACCAAGTACTTATCGAATGGGTGTGCCTCATTGAGAACATCTCAATACCACCTAGGTCAAGGCATACCAAAAGTTTTGTGCCCATGGGATATCATTTGCATGGTCGATCGAGCATTAAATACTATTTTTGCTCTAGTGTCATGCACATCCGTCAAAAAACACGCTGCTAGGTATGTTATCCGATCAAGCACTTATGGGATGCACGTGTCGCTTTGCATATAAGTCTATTCCACCTATTTGAAGGTGTATGCAAAGTATCGTGCCCATCGGATATGCTTTGCATGGTGGATCGAGCATTAAATACCAATTTTGCCTTAGTGCCATGCACATCCGTAAAAAAACACGCTGCTAGGTGTGTTATCTGACCAGGTACTTATCGGATGGGTGTGCCTCATTGCGAACATTTTAATACCACCTAGGTTGAGGTGTACTAAAAGTTTTGTGCCCATCGGATATGCTTTGCATGGTCGATCGAGCATTAAATACTATTTTTGCTCTAGTGTCATGCACATCCGTCAAAAAACACGCTGCTAGGTATGTTATCCGATCAAGAACTTATGGGATGGGCGTGCCACTTTGAATGTAAGTCGATTACACCTAGTTTAAGGTGTGTGCAAAGTATTGTGCCCATCATATATGCTTTGCATTGTCGATCAAGCATAAAATGCCGTTTTTGCCTTGGTGTCATGCACAACCATGAAAAAACACGGTCCTAGGTGTGTTATTCAAACTAGTACTTATTGGATGGGGGCTCCAGTTTGCACACAAGTCATTTTAAACTAGGTTGAGGTGTGTGCAAAGTATTGTCACCATCGGATATGATTTGCATGGTCGATCACGCATTATACATTGTTTTTTCCTTAGTGGTATGCATATCCGCAAAAAAACACGCCCTTAGGAATGTTATCTGACCAAGTACTTATCGGATGGGTGTGCCTCTTTGACAACATTTTAATACCACCTAGGTTGAGGTATAGCAAAATTATTATGCCCATCGGATATGCTTTGCTGCATGGTCGATCGAGCATTAAATATCATTTTTGCCTTAGTGCCATGCACATCCGTAAAAAAACACGATGCTAGGTGTGTTATTCGATAAAGCACTTATGCGATGGGAATGCCACTTTGCATGTTAGTCCATTCCACCTATTTGAAGGTGTGTGCAAAGTATCGTGCCCATCGGATATTCTTTGCATGGTCGATCGAGCATTAAATACCATTTTTGCCTTAGTGCCATGCACATCCGTAAAAAAACACACTGCTACGTGTGTTATCTGATCAAGCACTTATGCGATGGGTGTGCCACTTTGCATGTAAGTCAAATCCACATAGTTGAAGGTGTGTGCAAAGTATTGTGCCCATCGGATATGCTTTGCATTGTCGATCAAGCATAACACACCGTTTTTGCTTTAGTGTCATGCACAACCATATAAAAACACGGCCATAGGTGTGTTATTCAAATTAGTACTTATCAGATGGGGGATCCACTTTGCATGCAAGTCCGTTTTAACTACGTTGAGGTGCATGCAAAGTATTCTCACCATTGGATATGATTTGCATGGTCGATCACACATTATACACCACTTTTTCCCTAATGATATGCACATCCGCAAAAAAACACGCCATTAGGTGTGTTATCTGACCAAGTACTTATCGGATGGGTGTGCCTCATTGAGAACATTTCAATATCACCTAGGTTAAGGTGTACAAAAAGTTTTGTGCCCATCGGATATCATTTTCATGGTCGATCGAGCATTAAATACTATTTTTGCTCTAGTGTCATGCACATCCGTCAAAAAACACGCTACTAGGTATGTTATCCGATAAAGCACTTATGGGATGGGCGTGCCGCTTTGCATATAAGTCTATTACGCCTAGTTGAAGGTGTATGAAAAGTATCGTGCCCATCGGATATGCTTTGCATGGTGGATCGAGCATTAAATACCATTTTTGCCTTAGTGCCATGCACATCCTTCAAAAAACACGCTGCTAGGTGTGTTATTTGACCAATTACTTATCAGATGGGTGTGGCTCATTGCGAACATCTCAATACCACCTAGGTTGAGGCGTACTAAAATTTTTGTGCCCATCGGATATGCTTTCATGGTCGATCGAGCATTAAATACTATTTTTGCTCTAGTGTCATGCACATCCGTCAAAAAACACGCTGCTAGGTATGTTATCCGATCACGCACTAATGGGATGGGCGTGCCACTTTGCATGTAAGTCGATTCCACCTAGTTGAAGGTGTGTGCAAAGTATTGTGCCCATCGGCTATGCTTTGCATTGTCGATCAAGCATAAAACGCCGTTTTTGCCTTGGTGTCATGCACAACCATGAAAAAACACGGTCCTAGGTGTGTTATTCAAACTAGTACTTATCGGATGGGGGCTCCAATTTGCACGCAAGTCTGTTTCAACTAGTTTGAGGTGTGTGCAAAGTATTGTCACCATCGGATATGATTTGCATGGTCGATCACGCATTATACATTGTTTTTTCCTTAGTGGTATGCATATCCGCAAAAAAACACGCCCTTAGGAATGTTATCTGACCAAGTACTTATCGGATGGGTGTGCCTCTTTGACAACATTTTAATACCACCTAGGTTGAGGTATAGCAAAAGTATTATGCCCATCGGATATGCTTTGCATGGTCGATCGAGCATTAAATACCATTCTTGCCTTAGTGCCATGCACATCCGTAAAAAAACACGATGCTAGGTGTGTTATCTGATCAAGCGATGGGAATGCCACTTTGCATATAAGTCAATTCCACCTAGTTGAAGGTGTGTGAAAAGTATTGTGCCCATTGGATATGCTTTGCATGGTTGATCGAGCATTAAAAACCGTTTTTGCCTTAGTGCCATGCACATCCATAAAAAAATACGCTGCTAGGTGTGTTATCTCATCAAGCACTTATGCGATGGGCGTGCCACTTTGCATGTGAAACAATTCCACCTAGTTGAAGGTATGTGCAAAGTATTGTGCCCATCGGATATGCTTTGCATTGTCGATCAAGCATAACACACCGTTTTTGCCTTAGTGTCATGCACAACCATATAAAAACACGGCCATAGGTGTGTTATTCAAATAAGTACTTATCAGATGGGGGCTCCACTTTGCACGTAACTCCGTTTTAGCTACATTGAGGTGCGTGCAAAGTATTGTCACCATCGGATATGATTTGCATGGTCGATCACGCATTATACACCATTTTTCCCTAATGATATGCACATCCACAAAAAAACAAGCCATTAGGTGTGTTATCTGACCAACTACTTATCGAATGGGTATGCCTCATTGAGAACATCTCAATACCACCTAGGTTAAGGCATACCAAACGTTTTGTGCCCATGGGATATGCTTTGCATGGTTGATCGAGCATTAAAAACCGTTTTTTCCTTAGTGGTATGCATATCCGCAAAAAAACACGCCCTTAGGAATGTTATCTGACCAAGTACTTATCGGATGGGTGTGCCTCTTTGACAACATTTTAGTCGATCAAGCATTAAATACCATTCTTGCCTTAGTGCCATGCACATCCGTAAAAAAACACGATGCTAGGTGTGTTATCCCATCAAGCACTTATGCGATGGGAATGCCACTTTGCATGTAAGCCAATTCCACCTAGTTGAAGGTGTGTGAAAAGTATTGTGCCCATTGGATATGCTTTGCATGGTTGATCGAGCATTAAAAACCGTTTTTGCCTTAGTGCCATGCACATCCGTAAAAAAATACGCTGCTAGGTGTGTTATGTCATCAAAAGCACTTATGCGATGGGCATGCCACTTTGCATGTAAGTCAATTCCACCTAGTTTAAGGTGTGTGCAAACTATTGTGCCCATCGGATATGCTTTTCATGGTCGATCGAGCATTAAATACTATTTTTGCTCTAGTGCAATGCACATCCGTAAAAAAACACGCTGCTAAGTATGTTATCCAATCAAGCACTTATGGGATGGGCGTGCCACTTTGCATGTAAGTCAATTCCACCTAGTTAAAGGTGTGAGCAAAGTATCGTGCCCATCGGATATGCTTTGCATGGTCGATCGAGCATTAAATACCATTTTTGCCTTAGTGCCATGCACATCCGTAAAAAAACACACTGCTACGTGTGTTATCTGATCAAGCACTTATGCGATGGGTGTGCCACTTTGCATGTAAGTCAAATACACCTAGTTGAAGGTGTGTGCAAAGTATTGTGCCCATCGGATATGCTTTGCATTGTCGATCAAGCATAACACACCGTTTTTGCTTTAGTGTCATGCACAACCATATAAAAACACGGCCATAGGTGTGTTATTCAAATTAGTACTTATCAGATGGGGGATCCACTTTGCATGCAAGTCCGTTTTAACTACGTTGAGGTGCATGCAAAGTATTCTCACCATTGGATATGATTTGCATGGTCGATCACACATTATACACCACTTTTTCCCTAATGATATGCACATCTGCAAAAAAACACGCCATTAGGTGTGTTATCTGACCAAGTACTTATCGGATGGGTGTGCCTCATTGAGAACATTTCAATATCACCTAGGTTAAGGTGTACAAAAAGTTTTGTGCCCATCGGATATCATTTTCATGGTCGATCGAGCATTAAATACTATTTTTGCTCTAGTGTCATGCACATCCGTCAAAAAACACGCTACTAGGTATGTTATCCGATAAAGCACTTATGGGATGGGCGTGCCGCTTTGCATATAAGTCTATTACGCCTAGTTGAAGGTGTATGAAAAGTATCGTGCCCATCGGATATGCTTTGCATGGTGGATCGAGCATTAAATACCATTTTTGCCTTAGTGCCATGCACATCCGTAAAAAAACACGCTGCTAGGTGTGTTATTTGACCAATTACTTATCGGATGGGTGTGGCTCATTGCGAACATTTCAATACCACCTAGGTTGAGGTGTACTAAAAGTTTTGTGCCCAGCGAATATGCTTTGCATGGTCGATCGAGCATTAAATATACTATTTTTGCTCTCGTGTCATGCACATCCGTCAAAAAACACGCTGCTAGGTATGTTATCCGATCAAGAACTTATGGGATGGGCGTGCCACTTTGAATGTTAGTCGATTACACCTAGTTTAAGGTGTGTGCAAAGTATTGTGCCCATCGGATATGCTTTGCATTGTCGATCAAGCATAAAACGCCGTTTTTGCCTTGGTGTCATGCACAACCATGAAAAAACACGGTCCTAGGTGTGTTATTCAAACTAGTACTTATCGGATGGGGGCTCCAGTTTGCACGCAAGTCTGTTTCAACTAGTTTGAGGTGTGTGCAAAGGATTGTCACCATCGGATATGATTTGCATGGTCGATCACGCATTATACATTGTTTTTTCCTTAGTGGTATGCATATCCGCAAAAAGACACGCCCTTAGGAATGTTATCTGACCAAGTACTTATTGGATGGGTGTGCCTCTTTGACAACATTTTAATACCACCTAGGTTGAGGTATAGCAAAAGTATTATGCCCATCGGATATGCTTTTCATGGTCGATCGAGCATTAAATATCATTCTTGCCTTAGTGCCATGCACATCCGTAAAAAAACACGATGCTAGGTGTGTTATCTGATCAAGCACTTATGCGATGGGAATGCCACTTTGCATGTAAGTCAATTCCACCTAGTTGAATGTGTGTGAAAAGTATTGTGCCCATTGGATATGCTTTGCATGGTTGATCGAGCATTAAAAACCGTTTTTGCCTTAGTGCCATGCACATCCGTAAAAAAATACGTTGCTAGGTGTGTTATCTCATCAAGCACTTATGCGATGGGCGTGCCACTTTGCATGTGAGTCAATTCCACCTAGTTGAAGGTGTGTGAAAAGTATTGTGCCCATCGGATATGCTTTGCATTGTCGATCAAGCATAACACACCGTTTTTGCCGTAGTGTCATGCACAACCATATAGAAACACGGCCATAGGTGTGTTATTCAAATAAGTACTTATCAGATGGGGGCTCCACTTTGCGCACAAGTCCTTTTTAACTATGTTGAGGTGCGTGCAAAGTATTGTCACCATCGGATATGATTTGCATGGTCGATCACGCATTATACACCATTTCTTCCCTAATGATATACACATCCACAAAAAAACACGCCATTAGGTGTGTTATCTGGCCAAGTACTTATCGGATGGGAGTGCCTCATTGAGAACATTTCAATACCACCCAGGTTGAGGTGTACCAAAAGTTTTGTGCCCATCGGATATCCTTTGCATGGTCGATCGAGCATTAAATACTATTTTTGCTCTAGTGTCATGCACATCCGTCAAAAAACACAGTGCTAGGTATGTTATCCGATCAAGCACTTATGGGATGGGCATGCCACTTTGCATGAAAATCGATTCCACCTAGTTGAAGGTGTGTGCAAAGTATTGTGCCCATTGGATATGCTTTGCATTGTCGATCAAGCATCAAACACGGTTTTTGCCTTGGTGTCATGCACAACCATGAAAAAACACGGTCCAAGTTGTGTTATTCAAACTAGTACTTATCGAATGGGGGCTCCAGTTTGCACACAAGTCCGTTTCAACTAGTTTGAGGTGTGTGCAAAGTATTTCAACCATCGGATATGATTTGCATGGTCGATCACGCATTATGAGCGCATTATACACCGTTTTTTCCCTAGTGGTATGCACATCCGCAAAAAAACACGCCCTTAGGTATGTTATCTGACCAAGTACTTATCGGATGGGTGTGCCTCTTTGACAACATTTTAATACGACCTAAGTTGAGGTATAGGAAAAGTATTATGCCCATCGGATATGCTTTGCATGGTCGATCGAGCATTAAATACCATTTTTGCCTTAGTGCGATCCACATCCGTAGAAAAACACGCTGCTAGGTGTGTTATCCGATCAAGCACTTATGCGATGGGAATGCCACTTTGCATGTAAGTCAATTCCACATAGTTGAAGGTGTGTGCAAAGTATCGTGCAAATTGGATATGCTTTGCACGGTCAATCGAGCATTAAATACCATTTTTGCCTTAGTGCCATGCACATCCGTAAAAGAACACACTTCTACGTGTGTTATCTGATCAAGCACTTATGCGATGGGCGTGCCACTTTGCATGTAAGTCAATTACACCTGGTAGAAGGTGTGTGCAAAGTATTGTGCCCATCGGATATGCTTTGCATGGTCGATCGAGCATTAAATATACTATTTTTGCTCTAGTGTCATGCACATCCATAAAAAAACACGCTGATAGAAATGTTATCCAATCAAGCACTTATGGGAAGGGCATGCCACTTTGCATGTAAGTCAATTCCACCTAGTTAAAGGTGTGTGCAAAGTATCGTGCCCATCAAATATGCTTTGCATGGTCGATCGAGCATTAAATACCATTTTTGCCTTAGTGCCATGCACATCCGTAAAAAAACACACTGCTAGGTGTGTTATTTGATCAAGCACTTATGCGATGGGCGTGCCACTTTGCATGTAATTCCATTCCACCTAGTTGAAGGTGTGTGCAAAGTATTGTGCCCATCGGATATGCTTTGCATTGTCAATCAAGCATAAAACTCCGTTTTTGCCTTGGTGTCATGCACAACAATGAAAAAACACGGTCCTAGGTGTGTTATTCAAACTAGTACTTATCAGATGGGCGCTCGAGTTTGCACGCAAGTCCGTTTCACCTAGGTTGAGGTGTGTGCAAAGTATTGTCACCATCGGATATGATTTGCATGGTCGATCACGCATTATACACCGTTTTTTCCCTAGTGGTATGCACATCTACAAAAAAACACGCCCTTAGGTATGCTATTTGACCAAATACTTATTGGATGGGTGTGCCTCTTTGACAGCATTTTAATACCACCTAGGTTGAGGTATAGGAAAACTATTATGCCCATCGGATATGCTTTGCATGGTCGATCGAGCAATAAATACCATTTTTGCCTTAGTGCCTTGCACATCCGTAAAAAAATACACTGCTAGGTGTGTTACCCGATCAAGCACTTATGCGATGGGAATGCCACTTTGCATGTAAGTTAATTCCACCTAGTTGAAGGTGTGTGCAAAGTATCGTGCCCATCGCATATGCTTTGCATTGTCGATCAAGCATAACACACCGTTTCTGCCTTAGTGTCATGCACAACCATATAAAAACACGGCCATACGTGTGTTATTCAAATAAGTACTTATCAGATGGGGGCTCCACTTTGCACCCAAGTCCGTTTTAACTACTTTGAGGTGCGTGCAAAGTATTTTCACCATCGGATATGATTTGCATGGTCGATTACGCATTATACGCAATTTTTTCCCTAATGATATGCACATCCGCAAAAAAACACGCCATTAGGTGTGTTATCTGACCAAGTACTTATCGGATGGGTGTGACTCATTGAGAACATTTCAATGCAACCTAGGTTGAGGCATACGAAAAGTTTTCTGCCCATCGGATATCCTTTGCATGGTCGATCGAGCATTAAATTCTATTTTTGCTCGTGTCATGCACATCCGTCAAAAAACACGCTGCTAGGTATGTTATCCGATCAAGCACTTATGGGATAGGCGTGCCACTTTGCATGTAAGTTGATTCTACCTAGTTGAAGGTGTGTGTAAAGTATTGTGCCCATTGGATATGCTTTGCATTGTCGATCAAGCATAAAACACCGTTTCTGTCTTAGTGTCATGCACATTCGTCAAAAAACACAGTCCTAGATGTGTTATTCAAACTAGTACTTATCGGATGGGGGCTCCAGTTTGCATGTAAGTCCGTTTCAACTAGGTTGAGGTGTGTGCAAAGTATTGTCACCATCGGATATGATTTGCATGGTCGATCACGCATTATACACCGTTTTTTCCCAAGTGGTATGCACATCCGTAAAAAAACACGCCCTTGGGTATGTTATCTGTCCAAGTACTTATCGGATGGGTGTGCCTCTTTGACAGCATTTTAATACCACCTAGGTTGAGGTATAGGAAAAGTATTATGCCCATCGGATATGCTTTGCATGGTCGATCGAGCATTAAATACCATTTTTGCCTTAGTGCCATGCACATCCGTAAAAAAACATGCTGCTAGGTGTGTTATCCGATCAAGCACTTATGCGATGGGAATGCCACTTTGCATGAAAGTCAATTCCACATATTTTAAGGTGTGTGCAAAGTATCGTGCCCATCGGATATGCTTTGCATGGTCGATCGAGCATTAAATTCCATTTTTGCCTTAGTGCCATGCACATCCATAAAAAAACACGCTGCTAGGTGTGTTATTTGATCAAGCACTTATGCGATGGGCGTGCCACTTTGCATGTAAGTCAATTCCACCTATTTCAAGGTGTGTGCAAAGTATCGTGCCCATCGGATATGCTTTGCATTGTCGATCAATCATAACACACTGTTTTTGCCTTAGTGTCATGCACAACCATATAAAAACACGGCCATAGGTGTGTTATTCAAATAAGTACTTATCAGATGGGGGCTCCACTTTGCACGCAAGTCCCTGTTAACTATTTTGAGGTGCATGCAAAGTATTGTCACCATCGGATATGATTTGCATGGTCGATCACGCATTATACACCATTTTTTCCCTAATGATATGCACATCCGCAAAAAAACACGCCATTAGGTGTGTTATCTAACCAAGTACTTATCGGATGGGTGTGCCTCATTGAGAACATTTCAATACCACCTAGGTTGAGGCATACGAAAAGTTTTGTGCCCATTGGATATCCTTTGCATGGTTGATCGAGCATTAAATTCTATTTTTGCTCTAGTGTCATGCACATCCGTCAAACTACATGCTACTAGGTATGTTATCCGATCAAGCACTTATGGGATGGGCGTGCCACTTTGCATGTAAGTTGTTTCTACCTAGTTGAAGGTGTGTGCAAATTATTGTGCCCATCAGATATGCTTTGCATTGTCAATCAAGCATAAAACACGGTTTTTGTCTTATTGTCATGCACATTCGTCAAAAAACGCAGTCCTAGATGTGTTATTCAAACTAGTACTTATCGGATGGGGGCTCTAGTTTGCACACAACTCTGTTTCAACTAGGTTGATGTGTGTGCAAAGTATTGTCACCATTGGATATGATTTGCATGGTCGATCACGCATTATACACCGTTTTTTCCCTAGTGGTATGCACATCCGCAAAAAAACACGCCCTTGGGTATGTTATCTGACCAAGTACTTATCGGATGGGTGTGCCTCTTTGACAACATTTTAATACCACCTAGGTTGAGGTATAGGAAAAGTATTATGCCCATCGGATATGCTTTGCATGGTCGATTGAGCATTAAATACTATTTTTGCCTTAGTGCCATGCACATCCGTAAAAAAACATGCTGCTAGGTGTGTTATCCGATCAAGCACTTATGCGATGGGAATGCCACTTTGCATGTAAGTCAATTCCACCTAGTTGAAGGTGTGTGCAAAGTATCGTGCCCATCGGATATGCTTTGCATGGTCGATCGAGCATTAAATTCCATTTTTGCCTTAGTGCCATGCACATCCGTAAAAAAACACGCTTCTAGGTGTGTTATCTGATCAAGCACTTATGCGATGGGCGTGCCACTTTGCATGTAAGTCAATTCCACCTATTTGAAGGTGTGTGCAAAGTATCGTGCCCATCGGATATGCTTTGCAGTGTCGATCAAGCATAACACACTGTTTTTACCTTAGTGTCATGCACAACCATATAAAAACACGGCCATAGGAAGTAAACACCTAGTGCACAAATTATGCACTTCATACCTTGAGTAAATAAGCTTGTTGATGAGGATAAATATGCCCTTGAATAAAAGCACAGTTGTTGTATGACCACAATAGGATTGCTTTGACACCTGTGATTTTGCCCATATGTAAGTTTACAAATAGTATAAAAAATCATATAATAATATATTAATAGTTTGCAAATGTGTATAGCAAGTGAGTAATGGGAAGTGGAAGTGGAAATGAGGAGGGAGGAGTGGCATAGGATAGGGAAGTAATAAGGGTGTATGATAATAAGTATAAAAAATAGTATAATAATATATTAATAGTTTTCAAATGGCAAGTGAGTAATGGGAAGTGGAAGTGAGAGTGGGGAGGGAAGAATGGAATGGGAGAGGGGAAGGTAATAGGGGAGTAGGCTAATAAGGGAGTGAAATGAGTGAGGGAGTTAATAGGGGATGAAAAAGAGGAGGGTGAGATGGGGAAATATGGGATTTTGGGAAATGGGAGGAGTATGGGACGTGGTGGAAATGTGGGATGGGAGTGGTGGCAATGGGGAGGAAGAAGAAATGGATGGATGGGAGGAGGGCTAATGGATGAGGGATGGGGGTCCAATAGGAGAGGGGGAGTAATGGGAGCCAATGGGAGAGGAGATAAATGAAAAGCCAATAGGAGAGAGGGGAGGAATGGAAAGCCAATAGGAGAGGAGGAAAACCTAACTTTTCTTATATATAGTCTTCCTTCTTCATTCATTCTCCCCTCATTTCATTCATTGAAGCAAGAAAGCAAGAAAGCAAGGACGATCAAGAGAGCAAGGAAGGAAGAGCAACAAAGCAAGAAAGAGCAAACTTACAAACTTTTTCCAGGGACTTGCAAACTTTTTTTCTAGTTTCTTTTTTAAAATTTGAAGAGAGAGGAACTAGAGAGAGAAAGGTTCAAGGGAGGAGAAGAAGAGGATGGAGGGAAGGGAGGAGGAAGGGAGGCAGAGGGTGGGCTGAGTAGAGGAAGGAAAGGAGGAGGGAGGGGGGGAAGGGAGACTGTGTCTCCCATGGATGGAGGAATGGGGGAGGGGGAAGGGGGCACTGGTGGCCTGGACGGGAGGAAGGGGGAGCTCGGGGGCGAAGAGGGAGGTGGGTGGGAGGGAAGCGGGTGGGAGGGAGGGCTGGGAGGAAAGCGGGTGGTGGGAGGGGGGGCTGGCGCGGCGGGTGGGAGGGAGGGCTGGGAGGGAAGTAGGTGGGAGGGGGGCCTGGCGGCCACGCCGCCAGCTCGGGAGCGGGGAGGGGGTTGGGTGGGAGGGGTGAGAGGGGTAGGAGGAGCGGCTAGCGGCCGCAGCCGCCAGCTCAGGCAGGGCGAGGAGGGAGGTGGGTGGGAGGGAAGGGGATGGGAGCGAAGGGGGTGGGAGGGGGGGTTGGCGGCCGCGACCGCCAGCTCGGGGGCAGGGAGGGGGTTGGGTGGGAGCGGCTGAGAGGGGGGGGACTCGCGGCCGCGGCCACCAGGGGGAGGGGGGTGGGTGGGGGGTGGTGGGAGGTGTTGAGGAGGGGGGGGCTGGCGGCCGCGGCCGCCAGCCCGGGGGAAGGGGGGGTGTGGGGAAGAGGGAGGGGGAGGGCTGGGGGGTAGCGAAGGGGGGGAGGGTGAAGAGGGGGGGGGCTGGCGGCCGCGGCCGCCAGCTCGGGGAGGGGTTGGGTGGGAGGAAAGGGTGTGAGAGGAGGGGGGGTTGGCGGCCACGTCCGCCAGCCCGGGGAGGGGGTTGGGTGGGAGG